>NC_079153.1:144677801-144986935 GCF_947563725.1 Argiope bruennichi | reverse complement strand
TACGGTTTTACATATTAAAAATTTCAACATATTATTTTGCCTTCTTTTTGTTATTTTATAAATTGTTTGGCTACTTTTTTGTCTCTTTTTTTGTTGTTTTATAAAATGTTTGGCTTTTTTGGGGCTTTTTTCTTCTACGATTTGGCTTCAGCCTATGATTTAGATCTGGCAACCCTGGATGGATGCATGCTTTACTGCGAAACACAAGAGTGACTGTCATGATAAAATGTTTTCTTATTTTCCTTTCAACAATCCTGACTCGGGTTGATAGCTTTGGCATAGATTTTTTCAAGCTTTCGAAGTCGGTGATATGCTTCGATCATTTTGAAGAATTCATTCAGTGTGTGTCCATTTATTAAATATAGCTGTTCCAGTAATTTGTTAGAAAAACTCTTCGAAGAAAAAGAAATCGGTAAGCGATTTGCCGTGAAAAACAATCAAACAAAATCGCGAGTGCATTTCTAATTTACTTTATTAATATTTCATGAAATTTCTGATAATTTTGAATATACTTAGAAGGTTTTAAAATGTTTACATGAATATTACATTGCATTTTTTTACAAAATCTTATCTAAATTTAATTAATGTCAGTAAACAAACTCCTGTTGCGAAAATAACTGCTGTAATGCTAAACTTAGGTGGAAGTGAATATTACTAGTTTTCTAATTACATTTGCAGATTTGTGATGGATTCAAAGTGAATTTATATCAAACGACTTTTCTACTGTTAAAAATGAAATGTCAGTAGTTTATTGTATTTAAACTGAAATTGACTGTTATCATAATATCCTGTTATAACACTGTGCACCTCAGTGATTTCTGTTTTAATAAATAAAGGTCTTTTCATTGAAAACCAATTTCCATATCAGCATTTATTATATAATTTTTATTCCCAACTTCATTGCTACATGCATGTTTCACTTATTTTTTTTTTCTTTCTTCTATTTCTTTAACATATCAATTTTGAATTATAAAATTCTGTGAAAGCATAAAAGTATTTCTTTCAACTCCTCTTTATATCCTATTTAACTTCTCCCTCTCTCTGTATATATATATATATATATATATATCATGACTTTATTCTTGTTTATTAAATTTACTGTATTGTATGTTTTTGTTTTATTTGATGATATTCATTCAATGTAATTTTTATCAATGTAACTTTAGCATTTAAAAAAAATCATAAATGTTCTGCTTTAAAAATATATTGTTCACCATTATGTTTTTATTAGTGATAAAAAAAAACTGTTCTTTAGTATCTAGAATGTTTCTGTTGAATAAAATTGATTTCATCATTTACATTGACATTCTTGTCATACTGTGTTTATATTATTTCTAAGCGTCTAGAAAAATAAATGTTTATAAATAGTAAATAGTTTTTTTTTTTTTTTTTTAGTTTTTTGAATTAGTGAGTACAATGAAACATACATTTGATCATATTTTTTCAAATAATTATCACATATATTTTATCTCTCTCTCTCTCTCTCTCTATATATATATATATATATATATATATATATATATATATATATATATATATATATATATTTAATGTGTAAATAAAAATTATGAAAGCGTGATTTTGTTTGTTTTCCTTTAATGATTTCTACAAATTAAAATGAAATTATTTATTCATGAGTTGCATAGATTTAAAAAAAAACGGTATCCATACCTTTTATATTTCATAATTTGAAATTGTAAACATAATTTATTCAATATATGCTAATTTGAATGTCATGTTCTTTCCTCTGAGCAAACTGAAAACATGAAAGTCTCAATATTTATAAAAGTAAAAACATAAAGAAAAAATATATAATAATTTTATTAGTAAGCTTTGAAATATTAATTTATCTAAGAATAATAATTATTTTTAAAAAGAACTAACTGGGGGAATTATATTCATAAGATTCAACATTCAATACTACTTAAATATTATGTGAAAAAGAACATATGTAATTTTTCAAAAACACTGCCATAGTTATTTATTAAAATGTATCCTTCGGATAAAAAAAAAAGGGGGGGGGGGTAAAGGGAAGAATAAAGCGGCACCAACGAATTAAAAAGCGATGTTAATTAATTATACAAAAACAATAATTCCATTGTAAATACTAATTAAAATTTTAATATAAGAAATAAAATTATATAACTAAGAAAATTTCGAGAAAATAGTTCAAAATAATATCTTTAAAAAAATTAGAAGCTTTTAATAATTGATCGGCTAGACTAATATTTACTAAACAATGGTTTCATCAACGTTATCGGCAGACATCACGACATGCGTAGAACGGTTGAAAACTGAACAGAAGCGGTTTGTTTGGTACCTGACACGTGACCGTGAATTGACCCCATTCATTTCAGTTTAAAAACAAGAAAGTAATGACATTTCATTTTTAACAATAGAAAAAATTGCTTGACATAAATTCACCTTGAATCCATCACAAAGCAGCAAATGTATTTGGAAAACTAATAATAATGCTTCCTGGAGCAATTCATGTTGCTCCAACAGCCAGCTTTGAATTTCAATTTCCTATATTTAGTAAATGACAAACACTGAATGTTTGTCATTTATGATCGAAGCATATCACCGACTTCGAAGAAGGAGTAAAACCTTCTAATCCAACGCTAATAACCCAAGTCAGGATTGTTGAAAGGAAACTATAAAAAAAAAAAACATTTTATCAAGACAATCACTTGTGTTTCGCATTAGAGCATCCAACAGCACACCAGTATTTCATCTTTTACCATATAATAAGAGAAAAGAAAATAACTCAAAAGTATAACTTCAAATGTAAACAAAAAAATCCGCTTCATACTTGGCGGAGAACGTTAATGGCAGACTGATCGACGAAAGCGTTGCGGATGAAAACTTAAATGCCATGCGCATAAGTTCATGACACGTGACTTTTACGTCATATGAATTGACCCCATTGAAGTTCCGTAACAGTACCATAATCGAATGGTTTGTTTCGGGAAGATAGAAAACAATGCTCTGTATTTAATCAACTTCTATCAGTTTGCATACTGAGAAAAATATCAATGTGATACTTTGGCGTTGTTAGGATTTGGAAGAGTTAACTATCCTAATCCGGAATTCAGCGACGAAGAAGAGTTTCGTGAGGGTAAATTTAAGGAAAATTATGAGTATATAAAAACGATAGATTTGTCATCAGACTGTCCATTTTCAGTAAAGCCAAGAAGTTAGGAGATATCAAACCTTTGGCAAAATTTTAAACTAATTTTTTTTTCTGAAGGAAACATTGGTTCCATGGTCTGAGCAACAAATATACGAAGTTTCATTCGTATCAGTTCATTAGAAACGGAGCTATGAGTCTCCGAGTGCTATCAGCTAAACCAGCGTTTCTCAACCTTTCAGTATTTGCGGCCCAGTTTTCAATCATAATTTTCATCGCGCGTCCCGCTTACAAAAAAATATATACAACAATAATGTATATTGAGTATTTTGGATTCTGTTTTTAAATTATTTTTAAGTAACTGCCAAAACAAGAGTAAAAGCAAGCCAATGTTGGCGAGACACCACATCTTGCAATTTGGACAAGCCGGCAGTAAACAAATGAAACGAATGAAAGCGGGGAAATATTAAATATTAGATTTGAAATGAAAGCCAAACAGGGAGATAATGTTAAAAGAATATGAAAGTAAAAAAATTCGTTAATGAAAGTTAACCTAGACGGGATGAGCTAAATTTAGAAACAGGGAATAAATTTTTTCGAATAATAAAAGAAATAAAACAGAAGCATGACTAAACAAAAGTGAAAAAAATAAGTAATGTTTGTGGAAGGGATTCCACATGATCTATGCCGTCTCGAGCATGCGCGGAGCAAATGTTTTCTCATAGGAAGAAGGAAACTGTTCGATAACACAAGTTTCAATTCCAGCCAGTCTCATTCGAGTCGATCCTTTTATCGCTATCGAATCTATAGTGAATGTGTATGTTATATATGTTTTCGCATTAATTGCAATTCACCATATTAAATATTTACGGCAGTAGATTTATGCAGACTCATGGATAAATTTTTAAGCGGAAGTAAGCAAGCATTAGACGATAGTCAAGCATCAACAATTACACAGACGAGCGTAGCTCTGAAAATAAAATCTTCTCAAGAATACTTAAATTATGGGTTTACCAGTGCTGAAGTAAATGAAGAAGAAAGACTCCTGTGTATCATTTGCTCAAAAATGTTGGCCGCAGACAGGATGAAAGCTAATAAACTTAAACGAACATTTGGAAACGCTTCATAGTGAGTACGTCAACAAACCCAGAGAATTCTTCGAATTAAAATTAAAATCATAGAAAAAGCAAAAAATAATTTTTAAAGAAACTTTGTGAATAAAAAAGCTTTAATTGCATATTACAAAGTTCATATAAAATAGGCAGATGTAAAAAACCTCACACCATTGGTGAAGAGCTTATTTTGCCAGCAGTAATTGAGATTGTAGAAACTATGTTTGGAGATAATTTTTCAAGACAATTGCAGTCCATACCTCTTTCAAATGATACTGTTTCTCGTCGAATTGGCGATATAGCCGAAGATGTACAGTGTCAGCTTTTCTCGAAGTTGCGTGACACAGCGAAGCTTTGGCCTCGAAAGCAATGAGTCCTGGTCTGAATATTGTGTTAATTACGGTTGTAAAGGTAGTAAATTACATAAAAATGAGACCCCTGAAATCGAGAATCTTTTCCGCACTTTGTAAAGACATGGGTTTCAATACATTCAGCATTACTATTTTATTGCGAGGCAAGATGGTCATCACGTGGGAAATTTTTGCGACGTGTTTATGAATTAAGAGAAGAAATCGCCAATTTCCTAGCAGAAGAGAACAGACCGGAGGCTGAGAATTTTCACGATGGTTTATTTGGGATGAAATTGAGGTACTTGGTCGACATATTCAAGAAATTAAATAACTTGAATCTTCAACTCCAAGGAGCAAATATACACACAGTGGGTAAAAAAAGCATAATCTAGCATAATTTCTAATCTTTGCTTTTTATCTTTATAAACTACTTATATATTGTTAATATGAATCTTTAAAAGGGAGTTTCATAATAAATTTCTCTTTTTTACAAAACTCAGCAAGTCCGTTTGCAATTTTTAAGATATATGACGAAGTATAATGCAAAAAAAGTTTCCGTACGCAATATGCAAATTCCTCCTGACGTGCTCTACAACTTATCCACAGTAAATATTCGAAGTTTGATGGTTTGTCAGAGTGATTAATACGACATAAAGACATTCTTTAATTCCAATGTTTCGCTGATTGTCTGAAAACGGAAATTCAGAAATCCATTGGAGAGTTAGTGATTCGGTTGCGAAAAAATGGATTATTTATGAAAAAAAATCAGTGAAATGACTTACAAACCAAAGTCTACAGTGCAGTATATTATTGAAAGATACCGTGATGTGTAAACATTTGAGGATAGAGATCGATCCGGAAGAACTCCGAAGTTAAATCGCTTGCATAAAAGAAATATCATGTGTCAGGTGCAAGATAATCCCTCGGATTAGTGCACCTCAACTTGCAACTGATTTAATGGTTAATTACAACATTAAATTCGCATCTTAAATTGTAAGAAATGTCATTTTAAAAAAAAAAGGTTATAATGGATGTGGGGCCCGTATGAAGCCTGTTATAAGTCTCTGCTACAGAAAAAGCGCCTCGAGTTTACAAAGAAGCATATAAGCAAGCATCTATCTTTTTGGGAATCGGTCCTTTTTAGTGATAAATCAAAATTTAATATCCTTGGGTCAGATGGTTGAGTTATGATCTGGAGGGAATTAAAACAGCATATGTTACTTAAGAATTTATGTGGAACTGTGAAGCATGGTGATGGTTGGAATATAGTATGGGGGTGCATAAGTGCTGCTGGTGTCGGATATTTATGTTTTATAAATGGAAATATGTACATACATCTTGACATTCTAAAACAAAACGTTAATATATTTGCAGATAAACTGTCCCTTGGAATAGACTTTATTTTTCAACAGGACAACGATTTTAAGCACACATCCAAGATATGTCAAGAGCAATATTTTTGTAATGTTAAAAAAAAACAGCTTCATAGCCCTCCCCAGTCACCCGATTTGATCCTTACAGAACATTTATTGGAAGAAATCGGTCGTGAACTAAAAAAAATATGACACAAAGAACACGGTTGAACTCAAAAGGGTCATTCAAGACATTTGGAGTCGTATTTCTCCAGAAACAACAACAACAAAAAAAACTGATGGGGATTATGGCACAACATTTGAGAGAAGCGATAAAGGCCAAAGGAAGGCCTACCGATCATTAAAGGCAAGTTGGTCAGCATGGAAAAGGTTTTTCTTGCACTATATAAATACCGTACGGAAACTGTTTTGTTCCTTATTAGTGGCATTTTTTTTTATTCTTTCAATTTAAGTATTTAATTTTCGTCATAGTTTTTCCTTTATAATATTCATAAATAAGAAATTGTGTTAAACCAATTTTAAAATTTTCATTTGCATAACAAAATATTTGTGCCAAAAATAAAACTTTTATTAACAGTTATAGCTGCGTACGGAATTTTTTTTTACCCACTTTATGTTGGATACGCGTGATAAAGTTAATGCTTTTTGTAGAAAATTGGAATTGTGGAGCAGAAATTTAAAGCAAAAAACCTAATAATGTTCGCAAATGTGGATGATTGTACTAAAACTAACAAGGCTGAAGAAGAACATGTAAAAGTTGTCTTGTATCCATTGAAAATCTTTTAGCCATGCTGGCAAAGAATTTTAAAAAGTATTTTCTTGCTAACGACAAACTGATAGCAAGTTACGAGTGGGTTAGGGATCTATTTCATAAGACTTCCGAAGGACTCTCAATTGATGAGGAAGAAACATTCACAGATTTCAAGATAAGTTACGAAACTAAAAGACAATTTAGTAATAAATCGCTATTTGAATTTTGGGCAAGAGTAAGGATGATTTTTCTGCACTAAAAAAAAGGGCATTTCACATTCTATTACCATTTTCAACATCCAACTTTTATGAAACTGGATTTTCTGCTGTGGCTTCTTTGAAGACAAAATATAGAAACAGAACTGAGAGTGGCTATTTCTAATACTAAGCCTACCTTCGAAAAACTTTGCTTTGCAAGATAGGCCCAAGAAAGTCACTAATAATTATTAATTTTTTTTAAAATTTAGTATGTTTTGATTTAGTAAGTTGTTTTACTTTAATAAGTTATTAAATATGTCGAAATGTATTTTGTTTTCTATGTATATGTGTGCTTTCCTTTCAGTCAGTTAATCAATTTTTTAAAATAATATTTTCTCTTGGATATTCTCGCGTCCCCCCCCCTTTAGTGTGATCGCGCCCCCGTAGGGGGGTGCGCTCCACAGGTTGAGAATCACTGAGCTAAACCCTTAACAGGGGAGGGGAAATTTTAGAACTTAACTGGGGAGGGGTGGTCTAGGAGACCGCATTTCATTTACATTCAAATTAAATTTTCTAATGAATGTATTAGTCTGAAAATCTGCCAATATATTTTGCAGATATTTTTCTTGATATATAGATATGTTTTAGAAACTTTTCAAAATATATTATCATTGAAAAAAGTAAATGCGTTGGAACATACATTTTCTTCTCAAATTACATGTATACATGTTACATGCATTATAAATAAATAATATTCTTGAAAAACATATTACTTTTTACTTTTTAAATCATATTTATTTTTACAGTATATGAAGGTATATAGAAGACAATAGAATATAAAATTCAACAATTATATGAAAAATAAAAAAATTGATAATGGATAAAATTGGCTCTTTTTTTATTGGCTTGTTTGACTTTCATAGCAAGGTTTTCTAGGGCGTTTTAAACATACAGGTTAAGAACTAGTATAAAAATCAACTTATAAATTCTGTATATATATCTCTTGGTACATTAATAAATTTTATAAATTTTTCAAAATACATTATTACTAGAAAAATTAATTATATTTGAACATACATATCAGAATCAGTTGAATGCGAACTTTCATCGAAAAACTCTTCTGTACAATTATCCTTATCACTAAAATCACTTTCCGCTTCATTTAAAAGTGTCTGGAGCACTGCTTCATAATAGGATCAGTAAATTGGACGAGATTTCGGGGCCCAAGTTTTAGCGCCATCTGCTAAGCCTTGTTTATCACTGGGACACTAAGAAGAAGGTGCGGTCTTAGAGACCACACTCAAAGAAATAACTGAATTATTTTTTAAAATATCCGCTGCAATCGGTTGAAAATGTGCACGCATATTGAAGGTCACAAAACAGGAAGCTACAGGGTCAATCCATTCAATCGAGCTAAAAATAGAATAGGGGTGACCGAAAATTCATCGCTAGTTTTCTCACAAACCGCACCTCCCCACTTAAGGGTTAATAGCATACTCCTCCATATTAATTGTAAATTAAAACAAAATTGCAATAATTATAAAATTTATATATGCTAAAGTAAATAATTTCCATGGCGAAACGTGCAGCGTGGTCTTAAAAAAATGCTATTGCGCGTGTTATATCATTATCTATAATTTGACTATATCATTTTAACAAAATTTCATTATGTTTATTTATTTATTGTGGACGTATTTTTAGTTTCGAGAAGAAACCTACTTCACATCCATAATATGGCTTTAAGAACCGTAATACTGAAATCTTCTTTAATGTTTAATCAAATATTTACAATTAAGTATATAAATTTTGAGTCCTCATTATCAACAAGAAAAAAAATCCTTCAATTGTCGATATCAAGAACTTAAAAAGAGGCAGAATGAAATATGTAATTTATCAAAGTGAGAAGAAAGTAATTGTTGGTACATAGTTTTTAAAAAATAAGATTTTGAAGCAGGCGTGATTAAATATATAATAATTCAATAAAAACTGCAAAATTTACTATGAAAATTAAAATATTATTCTTTGAGCTTGAATTAAGAAACAACCACGAAAAGGACCGGAATGAAACAACCGGAAAAGAAAAAGAGGAAGACTATATACAAAAATAAGGAAAGGACTATCTACAAAAAGAAATGAGATGCCATCAAAAACATAACTTGTAAAAAAAACCAAGTCTCGCAACTCAGTTCTTCTATCGTAAAAAGTTGTAAGATCCATGTAATACCAAATCAGTCAATTTATTCAGTCACTACTTAAGGGTCCTTCTGTCTTAAGTTATTTCGTAATTAGCTAACCTAACAACCACTTATAGTGACCATGTCAATATTAAAAATCTTTTATGGTTTAAATAAATAGATTGACTTGGCAATCGCACTAAACAATCTAATTTAATATAATATGTTCATGTAATCTAATTTAATGTAAAGATACATTGTGTTTTCATGCGATGGCCAAATCAATCTATTTAAACCATAAAAGATTTTTAATATTGATATGGTCACTATAAGATGTTGTTAGGTTAGCTAATTACGTAATAACTTAAGACAGAAGGACCCTTAAGTAGGGACTGAATAAATTGGCCGACTTGGTATTACATGGATCTCACAACTTTTTACGATAGAAGAACTGAGTTGCGAGACTTGGTTTTTTTACAAGTTATGTTTTTGATGGCATTTAGTATTCAATATTAAATTGATTCCTCAACAAAGTGTTTTCCTATTATATACTTTTGTTATATTCTTTTTCTAGTCCTATTATATTCTTTTTGTTCATTGTGTATAGGAACATTCCTTATAGAGCCAAATCACTGAACATCATCCTTCCCTTCATCTGATATCGAACTGCGCATTTTCAGAGGTAACTTAATTCCTCTATTTCTACTAGAGAATAGGCAACTGATTCGAAAATTAAAGTGGTGGGCCGTATTTGGTTTCTAACAGTATGTTAGCTGAATTAAAACCTCTTTATGAAAAGAAAAAAAAATCGGTTAGTATCATCCAATTTATCAGATATCTTTTCTTAATATAATCTTGTATATATAATATAATAATGTATCTTGGATATATTTTTTATACTTAAAAAAAATCATTTCTTTAGCTGTTTTTCATTTTTTATTGTATAATTAGATGTATGTATGCTGTTTCGAGAATGGAATGGTCTGCCATTAAGGGTCAATTAAATTGCTTGTGGATTATAATGTAATTTCTTCATCGAATTATTGTGTTTTAAAATGATTCAACTTGAAAGTCTGAGGTGTGATAATTTGATACCCATATGACGTACGGACAAGACAGTTAAGTGGCTAATAAAATAAGAACTTAAAACTCATTCTTATTTTATATAACTCTAACAAAAAAATGCAGAAGATTCATCACTAACTTATAAAGAATTGCAGAGAACGTATTTAAATATTTGCATTAAAGATTAAAAAAATGGTATGCATAAATTTGTTAAAATTATGGGAAAATTGGGTGACAACAAAATTGGTGTTGTTTAAAATATAATATTTTGCATTTTAAAATGTCATAAAAATATGACGTAGAAATAAAAGCCCTAAAAATATTTTCAATAATTTTCTCCAAAAAAAAAGTTTTATTTTTGATAAAACAAAATTTTAATACGAATTTCGAAAAAAAAAAAAGAAAATCATTCCGGGACAAAGATATGCTTCAAAGTATTTTTGTGCCATTTCTTGTAATTCTAGATTATGCTTTGTAGAACACAAACACGTGGTGCACACGCAAAGAAACACATCCTCTTTACTGTAGTAGAGAGCTCCATCAGAATCCTACTAAACACAGAAACATTATTCCTACATGATCACCTACTAAACAGATAGGGCCGTGATTTTGAGCTCAGTTAAGTTAAAATTTAATTATTGAGAATTAATAGTCTGATCACGTTGTGGAATTTTAAAGTATTATGAATTTTTTTTTCAATCCAGGGTTTTTTTTTACTTCAAAACTCACGGATCACTCAATTGAGACAATAAATGTACATCATATATATACGATAGAAATATAACTAAATTTATATTACATTTTAGAATTAATTAATTAATATCAAGAATGTATTTTGTAGGTACCGCGCATTTAGATTGACCCAACTGATAGTTAATTTTGCATATATTCAATTAATTTCGTTAATTTACATATACCTGAAAAGATATCATCTGTGAAGTACATTGGAATAACTTGGCATTCTAACATATTGTGACACTTATTTCAGACCAAAAATTTTTTTAACTGATTGTTTAATCTCATTTTGACGAAGCGCCATCACACTACCTGATACATAGCTATAAATTAATTTCTTAATTAAAAATTTTAGAGCAGAATCAAAATCAGTCCTTGCACTCCAGTTTAATTACATTTTGCAAACGAGTTTAATCCTGATGATAAGAGTTTCAATATCATATTACCTTTCATTTTGGTACATCAGAACATAGGAAAGGAAAGTAAAAGGATGCTTATCACAATAGGGCATCAGTTCATTTCATGTCAAAAGTATCTTCTTTTCCGGCATCTAACTTTCCTTAAAATTCTCGGCTTCTTCCCGTGCGCAGGCTTTTGAATCGTTGTTGCTACCGTGTACTCTCTCAGACTTCGTTCATCCAGTCTTTTGCAGGGGGGTCAATTCCTTTCTTCAGGATCCTTTATCTCGCTGCCATAGACTTCTGGTGATCTGTCCACATCAGCCACAGTTTCAAAACACACACGAGTGGGTGGGTTATTTCTTTGCTTCATGTGGCCCGTCGTCGCCAAAAGATCTATTTTCTCTTGCCCCGGCTTAAATAGCAGGTTTGTGTGACATCATCAATTTCATTGGTGACCATTCCAAACAACCCGAAAAGACACCACTCCGAATTTATGACTCACAGGGTCACCATGTTAAACTGCACTCCTTATTTCCAACGAGTATGTTTCTTTTTATTATTACCTTTAATTAAATTCAGCAAACTTGTTAACAAACTTTCAAAATTACAAATCCTTTATATTGTTCATTTATTTACAACTATTTCAGAACACAAGGCAGATCAAAAATTTATTTATTTAGGGCTACCCTTGCCTATGCACAGTGTTACCACATATAATAAATTACTCTGCTTCTGGATCAATCTACGTTTGGCAGACTTGGAAATTGGATAATTACCCGGCATACATAGGGTCCACTCTAATAAATGCCTAATTCTTCCTTTCTAAATATTTAGAGCTAGATTTATAATTCCAATTACAGAAAAAAAAAATTTGAATGAAGCAATAAATTATTTTATGTATTTAGATTTATAGTAAATGTGTCGTTGAACAAATTACGAAATCTAAATCTTTATACAGCACTCTTGATTCACTGAAATTTTAAACTAAAGCCTTTTTCCTCTCTTTTACAGAAGTTTTTTTATCTTATATTGTCTTAAAATTTTCAAAATATTATATTACTCATTACTGGAAAAAGAACGAACAGTTAGACTTTTATAATGTTATGCAATATTGTTTGATGATATTATGCAAAGGTATACAGTACTGCATAATACAGGATGATCACAAAAAAACTTCCTCGATATATAACTCTTAAAGATTTATTTCATCAACCAATCGAAAGGAAATATCGTATATTTTTATCTGCACTCAAGATTATGATGTATTAAAACAATAGAGCTTTCAGACGATTACAATGGGACACCTGGAAATGTTCAAACGACAACAATCTTTTTTTCTTGTGTTAATTGATAAGTGCATTGAAAAACCATAAACGGCCTTGGAACGATACACGTAGGAGAAAAATTAACGGCATTTGTCTCGTAAATGGCCAATAACAACATAAGAAATGTGGATAAGATGGAATTTTTTTTATTTGAATCAATTTTATTTGAAATTTCCAATGTGCTCATCCTCACAGCTGATTGCGCATTTCACTCTTGAGATTATTGACAAATTTCAGATAACAGCAGAAACAGAAATTTCTCAGAGTGAGGTCGGTGGATAGCGCTGATCATGAAATTACAAAGTTATGAGAGATGTTCTGTCCTCAAAATGCTTTCGAACGCATGTTAGGACATATTTGGATGAATACTATCTTTCATCTGTTCAATGTCATTAATGATATTTGGTTCAGAACCACGTGATTCTGTATATTGAATTCCGAACACTTGTGATGGCGACCATTTTCATAATTATAGAAGTGACCTCGTCGAAGTATGGACCAAGAACGAATGTGCTTGCAATAGCACACTACACAGTCTTTTAAGATTCATATAAAAGCGCTGGTACCACATTCTGAGGATTCTCATTGATCCAGTGAACATAATTCTTGAGTTTATGTTTCTACCTAAGAAGACGCGTGCATCATGCGTCCATAATACACATCAGCCACAGACTATCTTTCTCATATCTGATGAAGACAAATTCGAAATACCGTCACTCGTCTCTAGGTAGTAACATATTGAGGCGCTAAAATTCACAAGATAACATCCTCCGAGTTTGATTATTGCCATTTTCGGCATTCTAAATTGTGAGAACACTTCTTGGATTATATGATGTATCAATCATATTAAACAACAACTTCAACATTAACGGCCGCTTATACAACATATGTGTCATGCAGCCGACGAAGGTTAGTGGCTAGTACCACACTTTCTGTGTGATGATTGCTGAACGTAAACGAGTGTAGATAAATTAATTCGTCACGAATATTGGGCCTATGGCGACTTTGATTGCGTAGACGTGATTCCATTGAAGTGTTAATAAATGGTAATTCCTGATCACAATCTATCATATGTGTATCCATTTTTTTTTTTTTTTTACCAAATTACGAAGAGCTTTTACGGAACACACGCTCGTCTCAGTTTATTATTTCATCAATTAATTCCCACTGCTTCGACAGCATTTTTCTATTTCATATAAAATTGCTTTATCTATTTAGTTATTGTTTCGCTGAAATATCTTGTTAGCTCAATAAAATCGTGTAGAGATGACACAATATTTTGTGCAATTTAGAATAAATGGATATATAGTTGTGCTGGCACATACAAAAGCAGGATCTGGTGCAAAACAAAGTTGTGGAGCGTAGAGAAAAAATTCACCAATAAAATAATAATTTAGCTATTTATTACTGCAAAAATTGGTGCAATAACAAGGACTTGAGAAATGTTTTAAAATGATAAATATTTAATTTTTTTACTCGCATAAAGTTGGTATTAAAAATAATCTCTACTTATAATAAAGTATAATATATGTGTGTGAGAGAGACTCCATTGTTGCAATCAAGATATGAAGATTCCCTTATTTTCTGATATTGGGTAAATTTAAGTAAAAGACATGTTTCTAACAAAAATTTTTGAAATTTTGTTGCACTTAATTCAAGTTTTAATCTGAGAATCAAGCTTTTGAGAATTTTTTTAAGTGCATCCAATTTTAAACACTGCTGTTGTTTCTTATGTTTTAATTGAATGTATAAAAATATCGAGAGAAAACTAGGGAAATGTATAACACAATGAACAGAATACCGTTAGATTTCAAGAGCATTTATATTTATGGCAATTTATAATTCAAAAACATTTTACAGAGAAAGGCATTAAAATCAAGTTCTACAAAATATATATTTAAAGTTTTTAACAGTAGTTAATCCCTGCGATCTAACGGGTCGGAAAAAGTGGCTTATAAATAAAAAAACAAGGATGATGGATTCATAAAGCTGTAGAATACAAAATGATATGAGAGTTGCAAGAATAATTTATTTTTGTTTCTTTTTATATGTTTTATAACAAATCCGTAAATAATATAATCATAATTTCTTTTTTAAAGAAAATATTTAATTTTGATTCCATAAATAAAATGTCTGAAGTGGTAAATCGTTCTTGACAAACGCTTAATGCCAAATAATTTTTTTTTATTAGTTTTAATCTCGAAAACAAATTTTCCTGCAAATGCTTCAATAACTGTTATGGATAATACATTTTTCAGAACAGGAGAAAAATTTAGATACAATTTAATTAAATCATTTTGATATTTGTAATAGTGGGGTCATGGGAAGAAAACAAGACGACAAACTTTCTGTTCTTTAATTTAATCATTGCAAACGATATTACCTTGAAAAGTCATATTTATTCTTTGCAACATCCATGAAGATTGCCTTTAATCTTCCAAATTATATATAAAAAACTTTAACCGATTTTTTAAAACATTGTTCGAAAGACTACACGATTTCGAGGTAAATTCGGTTACGACTGAAACTAAACAATCGGCGCTAGTTATCAACAAGCATAGTGAGATTTTAAGCAAAAAATCTTAATTGGATTAATGGGAGCGGAATTTCTAATGATAGCGTTATAAATTTAACGATATTAATATCTTTCAACTTGTGTCTTACCTTTAGCTAAGATTGTGATAAGATTTAATCTTTAAAACATGTACAGCCAATCTTTTCAGCATTGTCATATCATCACAATATTGTATGGCATTCAAAATATCGAACAGATTCATAAAGATATCAGACAATACTTTATATTGTTATTGTTTATAATGGCACTTACCATGGACAAGCACGCTGACGAAATCAGCGATTTTAAACCAAGAGAGCGTCTCTTCTTTTAGTAGGGCCAATTAGGGCCAAGAGTACGTCTTAGCTGCTCACGCATCACATTCGCTTGCACAACCACTTTTTACAAGGGGGCACATTCACACATCTCAGAGATAGAACAGATGAAAAATAACCATGCTCGAACCGGGACTCGAGTCCAGGACGCCCACGTCACGGGCAAGATGCGCTACCCCTATGCTAGGACGCCGGCGTAGTTTATGTTTTACTCTATTGTTAATAAGGATGACTGTCCCTCTATAGGACAGACTATTAGAATAATCAAATTCGGCATATATATATTTTAAAAATTGCAAAACTGCATCTTGAAGCAATTTTTTAAATTTAATTTAAACTTTGTTTAAGTAAAAAATAAACGAAATTTTGGCGCTTTGCATGATAACTTATAAAAAAATTTTTAGCATAAAAATAGTTTTCATCTCTTTTTAAATTTCAAAATATATATATTTTTTGTGTTACCACTTTCAAATTTTCCCGAATTTCGGTACTTTTTAAAAAATAAACTAAAAGTATTTCATTGTTTCATCAAATACTGAATTGCGTGGTTTTCCACCATTGCTGAAAGCCAAGAAAGCAGATTCTGTTGAATATCTGTATAGTTTATGAAAACGGAAGTTAGAAGATTAAAAAATTTTAAAAATAGACGATTGAGTGAGTAAAATTACAATATCACAAAAGTTAGAAGATAGAAGAGACAAACAATTAAGTTTTTAAGTATAATGATTGCATCGAATTTCAGCATTTTAGAATGGTTCCTATCCACAAAGAACAGGATAGATGTCATCTTATTAAACTAACACGTTTTTAATGGTTATCAGTATTTAATGCTTAGAAATATTTTCTTGGAAAACCATGAATATTCAATTATACTTAAGAGATTAAATTGGAAGTAATAAAAAGAAATACCCGGCGAGCTGGTTATTTGTCAGAGGTGCCAAGCAGGGAATATTCAATTGTATATTCGGGTTACAACGGATTACTGATAGAAACGAAGGAATTTTTCTCTCATAAAATCAGTTATTGACGCTGTTCCTCTCCCCAGGGAGCCAAGTCTTATGCGGTCGCTATTTTTTCGGCAGAGCATGACGATTAAAAATGCGAGTCTGTTGATCTGAAAAGAGCCTTAAAACTGTGCTAGGAATAATATACAAAAAAGATAAACTTTAAAAATATCAATAACTAATTAATTTATAAATATGATATTATAGAAGAAAAAAACATGAACTCCTAAAATTTAATTACATTTAAATTTTAAAAAAAGTTAGATTCTGAAAATTTCATTATTGGTGATATTCCAAAAATTTATGGCAACAGCTGCTTTAGGTGTAAAAAAGTTGAAATCTTTTTGGCTTGGCGTTCTGGATCGAAATGGCGTCTCATGACTCAAGCGCCAAAGGAAATAATGATTACGTTAATCAGTTGGTTAAAGAGCAAGAATCTTTAAACCCGCAACTTACTCATGCATATAAGCTTTTGCAACAAGGTAAGTAATGTTTGATTTTGTCAAGTTTCTACTTAACACTACCACCGTGAGCAATTACGAGATTCTGCCGCTTTTGTATGGATCACCGGCGTGTTATTGAAATCAATAATATTTATTTTTCTTAAATTTTTCTTCTATCTTATGTTCTGTAATGTGAACGAGTATCAGAAACCTTGTTTAAAAGTGTATGTACTCGTTATTGACTTATGTTGTCTCTTGTTTTTGTGTATAAGGCGTTTCGCCGTAAGCCTACTTTAGGTTTATTGTATACGAAACAAACCTTGAAAGCTTAAAGTGTATCTATTTTGTATTACCTGTATGCAGCCTTCTGTGTTGTAAAATTTTTCCGAAAGGCGTTTGTTTTTCATCGTGGAGCTGTCAAAACAGCATAAAGATGGTCGATTTTCCTTTTTACCGCTCTCTCGCCAATGTAAGGATGCTATTGGTTGCCATTTCCTCACCGGTTAGCGTTTACATAAACTGGTTAAAAACCGTTAGAAAAGAGCCTTCATTTTTATTCTTGCGGAACTTTTTTTCTTTTGAAAAGAAATGAAATATGCTTTTTATACTCAAGAATTTGTGTTAATTTTCTATGGTATATAAATAGTTGATAATTGGGTATCAACTTATTGAGAAATCCGACATGAAGAAACAATTTTTTTTTTCATGCTGAAATATTGATATATTTGAACTTTTTATATTTTATTAGAAATTAATTTTGAATATGGGCAATTTTTTCATGCTTTTGTAAAATTGCAATTATTTATCTATTAATATGCCAGCAGTAGTGTTTGAAACTTCTCCCATTTTTGTTGACATTCACCTGAATACTTTTTCTTTTAAAATTTGCTTTGCTATATGAACATTAGTTGTTATTATTTGATAGTAAAAACTATTTGTGTAGCCTATAGTGCAGTAGAGACTCATAATATTTCTGCAAAGTCTTTGTGCAGTCTTTACTGTCTGATTTTCTAATGCATTGTATTAACAGAAGTCTTTTCTGCTCTTTCTTGTTGGATTTCTATTTGTTGTTTCTAACATGTTAAGAAAAAGTTATTACTCTTTGCAAGTTATAGATGTATTCTGTTATATCGTTGGTGAAAATTGTCACTAACAATCTATTTTTTTCTATAAAGAATATTTTTATGAAAAGGGAAAATTTTATCAGTATTTGTGACCCATCATTGTTTTTGTGTTCTAAAATATAGAATTTCCATCATATAGCATTCCTGCGTTATTTTCGCAACCAATTTTTGTAGTTAAAAACATCTTATAAAATTCTGAATACATTGGTTTATTTTCAATGGTTTTATCTTTCAGATTTTGTTTTAATACATTCTTTTTCATTTCTTTTCCTTTTTGCCTGGTATGCATGTTTTCAGATTTTTCTGATTTCTTGTTATGTTTAGAACTGTTTGTGAAAAGTTAAAAAATAATTTAGTGTGAGGTTGAACTTTGAAAAGATTGCTCTAAAAGTTAACAAATTTTTACAACCAAATGTTCCATGATAATGACTATTTAATTTAACCAAAAATATGGTGCTATAAAAGTAAAATTAAATTTCCTGTAAATTATTAAATTTTTTATTAGTTAAAATTCAAATTCAAATGAGTTATTAAATAAAATAAACATAAATGATTAAATAAATACAAATGCAATTCAATTTTCAGAAATTGATCGTGTTCGCAATGAATCAGGAGATGATTCCCAAAGAAGGGATAATCAAATTGTTGTGCACACTGGAAAGCAGATACGTTTGAAAGTTAAGGTTCACATTCCAGTTGATGAACATCCTAATGTAAGTAGAAAAGTTTCTGATTTTCAAGTAATTAAAAATTCATTTTCATTAGCAACAAAATTTTATTTTAATGTATACCTCGTGGTAAAAGGGAATTTAGACTTCGATACAGTGCCTTATAATGTTTTTTGGAAATAAATCCCATAAAAATATATTTTTTTAATAAAAATTTAAAAAAATAACTAGTACAAAAGTTAATGAAATTTAGCTTATATTACATTTTTTCAATGATAAAAAATATATCAAAAGTAACCAGTTTTGTTCAAATATCAATTTAAAAGAAATTTAGCTTATATTAATAACATAATATTGGTATTTATGAAACCTGTTTATTTTTAGAATTATTATAAATGATCTCCAAAATAAAGACCAAATATATCAAAAATAAAACAAACACTTATGTATCAATTGGTTATACTTGTAATTGGTTTTATAAATAATTTTTAAAAAGTGATTGTTTTTTTACTATTTTAATCTAAAAACTAATGAATTAATTGATTTACCATGAATTGAATTAAAAATTTTTTTTATTGAAGTGAAATAGTAATTTCTACAATAATATGAATCAAGGAGTCTGTGATATATGTTTAACCTACAGTTTCATCATGGCTATTTTTCTTTACCTAAACCTTTCTTTGCTGTATTCGTTTTCCCCCTCACAAGTTTTCATATTTAAAAATTCTTTCATTCAAAGCTTTTCTGTGGGCTGTTTTTATTTTCATTTTTGATTTTGAGTGTTGCTCAGTGCAGTTTTATTCTTCTGGAAATATATGTTTCACTTGTGAATTTGAATCTGAAATTTTTTTTTCTAAGGCAGTTTTCTTTCCAAGTTCGATTTTGAAATTTTGCTATGTATGAAATATTTCATCCATTTCATTGTGAATATTTTCATGAAATGAATTTCTTGTCAGTATTACATTTTTGTCTCAAGGATAAATTATTCAAAAATTTTAAAATATTTTTTAAAATTTTTATTTTGGTATTGAATTTTGGAAATAAATGGATCTATAAGTGTTAGTTTTCAATATTTTTCAAATATATAATTAAGAGATTGGTCTAGAATTGTAAAATATTCAGCATTTTTTTAATATGAACATTAAAATATTTGTTATGAAGTTGTAAGAAATTTAATATTTATTGGATTACTAAGTTTATTGATTAAAATGTAATGTTATTTTCTTCCCAAATTTCTAAAATTATTTCTCTTTTTGTAAATCAGAATTACTTCTGTTCTGAACTTTATTATAGAAAGTTCTTTCGTTTGGATTATTTTACTTTCTTGCAAATTTAGGTGATTGAGAAAGTGGGAAAGTTGTATTTCTCTCATTCTACTTTACTCTTATTTTTGTGAATTCAAGCATTTGCTATGTTTGAGATATTTATTTTTTATTTTTCTAAAGTAGTAATTTATTCCAAATTAGCAAAATTAAACTCGAAAGTGCTTATTAAAAATTTAGAAGATAGTAAATGTTTCTTCTTATACTTTATAATTAATATGTCCATTGTTGGTTACATGTTTTTGTATATTATTCTGAATACGCAAATACAAAGAGAAAGCTCTGTCTGCGAGTGACTTTTGATTGAAATCCATGTAAATCCTAGTTTTGTTTCCTTTTTTTTTTTTTTTTTAAATGAAGCATTGTGGATAAAATAACAAGCAAAAGTATATTTTTTGTTCAGTAAATAGTTTCATCTATGTATTTCATTGAATTGTAAAATATTTTAAAAACCATGTTTTGCTTGGCATGTTTTTTTTTTTTTTTTCTGAAAAATTGTTTTTTTTTTAGAGAATATTCAGATATGAATCACATAGTGTTTACATATGAATATTTTTCAATTCTTCTTACTTATGAATTGGTAATTTAAATTCAAAGAAATTAGGAATGCACTTAGTTTAATATGTTATTCAAAACAATCTGCTATATTACAGTATTTTTGAACTTGCGCTCAGTTTTACCATGGTGAAATTGAGACCCAGGTAGTACTATATGACATTGTCAGCATGAGAGCAGATATAAAAATGCTCTAATAATTAGTTATAAATTATTTTTTTTGTGTGAAATAGTGTTTTTAAGAAAAGACAACTATATAGATAAAATTATAAAGCAAAACCATATTTATATATGATACACACAGAGAGAATTGCTCATTTAAAGTTATAAGATAAAGTGTTTGTCTATTTCAAGTGAAGTAACCTTCATACTTGTTATTAAGCCTAATTTATATTTAAAGAAATTTTTTTTTGTATTAACATTTTCTATTAACCACTAATTAACATACTTTCTATTAACTTATTAATTTTTGTTTGTTTTAAATGTTTTCTGTTTTTTTTTAGCTAAAATGTTTGTCTGATATGCATGTTACATTATTTTAATGTGAACATTTAAGACAACAAGTTGTTGAAATATCAGCAAATAGTTGTTCTGATGTTATAACTATTTGTTATTTTTCTATCAGTGTCATATGATATTTGTATTGATTGCAATACTTTGCCTTGTGTGAATACTGCTTTACTGGTTGTTTGCAGATGATTTTTTGCTATTTTGAAAGAAAATGAAGGAAATTTTTTACTTTAAGTAAAAAGAATTGTTGCATAAAATTTTCACTTTCTTATTTTATGTTAAATTCTTAATATTAAAAAGTGGCATTATTTATAAAATGCTATCATTATTAATTGTAAAATGGCATTATTTATAAGAAATAATTGTAAAATTCAAAGTTTCGTGAAACTGCTTGCTGATGCTATAAATTACTTTATTTTTCAAGCATAATTATATATACTGCCTATTCTTGGATATAGATATACCTATTTTGATGCATTAAAGCTTAACAAATTTAAATGTGCTAATCTTGCTGTGTATTTCTCAGCTTTCTTTCTGTGAAAGCATCCAAAAGTTAGTCCCACTTTCCTGAAACAAATAATAAAATAAAATGCTTAAAAAAATATTTGGATATTTGGACAACTAAACTTATTATATTTGGTATTCTCTGCTCTCTCCTTACTTCACATTTTTTTAATAAATAAAAATAGTTATAGTTTTATATTTTTGTTGTTAATCATCTTTTTCTGTAATATTATGTACATGACATCTAGCTTAAACTGAAGTCTTAAATTATTTCTGGTTTAGTGTTTGATAAGCTATTCCTAGGTAATGTTTATATATAAAATAGGATATTAAGGAAGGTATTTCTAAATGGATTTTGTCTGAACACTTGTTATCAAAAACAGAGTAATTCCATGGTATAATGAACTTTGGATTTTTGTTCCTTTAAAGTGTATTTTCGAAAATATACAAAAATCGCTAGAAAAATCTTTCAAGCATGTACATTTTGCATATTATTTTGAACAGCATTGCTTGGTTGGAAAGTTAGTTTTATTAGTTTTTAATGCATTGCATTTTTTTTGTTGCTTTATTTAGATAAAAAAATACATCTTTAAAAAAAAACAAAGTGATTATCTGAAAAGTAGCAACTTCAAATATGCTGTCATTCTATTTAGAACGAAAGTAATTAGCAATTTATTTTTTTTATGAATTTGTATATACTTTGATAACTTTGGTATATTAGGTTTTATTCAGGTTTTGAGAATTGTATTCAGTTTTTTATGTGAAAAACGATATTAAGGTAAGTCTAACCAGTTGATACATCAAAAGTATTGGTTGTGTTTAATTTCAGTTAAATTTTTTATGTATTATTTGATATTCTAAAGTATTCTTAATAAAATATTTAAAATCAAATCAGAGCTGTATTTTAATAACCTGGTACCTCTTAATTATGAAAATAAATCGTTCTAGAAGTAGTACCAATAAAAATATAATTATCTAGGTAATCTCATTTAATTGCTTGCTTTTTATGGTATTGAGACTTCACTTTCCAATTTCTCTTGTATCTAAACAAATAAACAATTTAGCTTTCAAGGATGAACAAAACAAGTACATTTAAATATTTGATGGAACAATAAAATTGTATTTTTGGAAATAATGTAAAGATGTTTTTAAAATGGCAATTTGTTAAAAAAAAAAAAGCAAAATTTTGGAAAATACTAATTATATTGCGTAGTCGTATTAAAATAAATTGTCCTCTGGGTACAATCCTGCCTTATGAAGTTTGTGCCGAATTTCGCATTTAAGTCGAGTATTCTAGGCTTTATCATACTTAAACAAAAAACCCACCCTGTATTAGGAATAGCATAGTGAACTGTTATAAGGTGGGAAATGTCTTTTAGAAGTTTTATGTGAAATGTAAATCTGAAAATGATTACATTTTTATATCTGTAATTTGGAAACAAGAATACATTTCTGTTTTTTTTTTTTTTAGTTCAACTTTGTTGGCAAGTTGTTAGGCCCAAAAGGTAGTTCTCTGCAGCAACTGCAAGAAGCTACGCAAACTAGAATGGCCATTCTGGGCCGTG
The DNA here is from genome assembly GCF_947563725.1 of Argiope bruennichi. NCBI lineage: Eukaryota > Metazoa > Arthropoda > Arachnida > Araneae > Araneidae > Argiope > Argiope bruennichi. The sequence goes on along the minus strand of NC_079153.1, from coordinate 144,963,738 downwards.
GATCTATGCGAGATAAACGGAAGGTTAGAAAAATCCTTCAGTAGTTTAGTAAATTTATTGCTTTATGAAAGTCCTTTTGTATGTATATTTATTCATTTTTCTAATTATTAGGAAGAGGAATTAAGAAATCAAGGGGATCCTAAATATGCTCATTTGAATGAAGATTTGCATGTTGAAGTGTCGGCTTATGCTCCACCAGCAGAGGCCTACAGAAGAATATCACTTGCCTTTGCAGAACTACAACGCTTCCTTGTACCAGTAAGTAACTTTGCAGTAAATACAAGTAGTTAGTTATCTCTTGATATTTTTTTTCTGAGTAATTTTAAAATATAAATCCTTTCTAATTTTTTTCAATATCTAGTTTAAACTTTTGTAACTTGTTTCATTTCTTCTAGGATAATGCTAACCCCTTCAACCAGGGGCAGGTATGTCTGTTATAATCTTTCTCAGTTTAGAATTTATTCTTCATAATGTGCCTCCTTTAAAGCTAAGAATGTGATAATTTTAACTCTTTAAAATAACGCGCATAACCTCCTTCTTTATTATTTTTTTTTAAAGTATTCTTATAAGACATGTTAAAGTTTTTCAAGAAGGTGTAAAAGTTTTCTTTTTGTGTAAAATTTAAAACTTTGTTACTGTGAATTTATAAAATTTTTGGTGGAATGGCATATATTTTTTACTATCATATTGCTAACTTTTCTTGGTGTGTTTTGGATGAAAGTCAAATTATGTTGAATTCTTCAAGAAAATATTTCTACTTTAAAGCATCATTTTAGGTGTATTTAGGTAATCGGCTGCCAACGAGTTTTTTTTCTTTTATTAAGTTATTGCTTTATTGTTGTTGGTTGCTGTATTGCTTTGTTTTATTTGGTTGCTGCCTAAAATGTCATTTTTTAGTCAGTATAGCAGTTAAAAAATACTTCAAAATTCTAGATTAAGTAAAATTAACTGTCAAGTCGGAAAATTATCTTGTGGCGTTGCCGTACTAGGTACATTATTCGGTCGTAATTTAAGTGGCCAAATTTAGCAAAGTATGAAAAGCATCGATTCTTATGTAAATATGTAAGCATTATAGTAGAAGTGGCCCAATATGGTTTTGTGAACCAAACCAGTTCTATTTTATTGTACATATTGGACCATTGTGAAACTGATGCAAGATGGTACTATCTGCTGTGTCATATTGATAAATAAAAGAACTTTAAAGAAAAATTTGAATTAAATTCTAGGTCTTAAAATGAAAGTGCAACAAAAGAAACAATTTTTAACTTAAAAATGTATTTTAATCTTAAATGTTTGTTTCTAATATTTAACAATTTCATTAATTTAAATATAAAGAAATTACAATTATTAATAATTAAAAAAATAATATACTCCATTCCGAATATAACAGTGATATTGTGTTCTGTGGAACATTTCGCGTTTTAAAATTTGTTTTGAAGAATTGAGATTTTATTAAAAATTTCTTTTAAAATATTACTCGTTTTGAATCACTGAGGATAAAAGATATAGACATATGTAATGAAAAGATTGTAAAATATTTTTCAAATTTGTTGAAATAAATTAGAATTATTTATATTTTAATATGCTGATAAGAGATTCAAGTTGTTGATGTATTGAAATGAAAGTTTCTGCGTGACACATTTTCTTGGAAGTATGCATATATGGAATGCTATATATATATTATTTAGAAACCAAATTTATGTTATAGGATTATTATGATGAAATGCGACCACCTCAGTTCATGAATGATGGTAAACCAAAGCCACCTTTCCCTGGCGAAGGACCTCCACATATGGCACCTAGAGGTGGTCCACCCCATCCTCCAAGACCTATGGGTCCTCCTATGATGCAAGGCCGAGAGCCTCCCAGACGTACTGGTATGGTGCAGAGTACATATGCAACCCCAGAAGCTGATGAATGGGCAGCACCACGTCCTACACCTCCTAGGCGTGGTGGTTACAATTCTGCTACTCCTCCTGCACGAGCAGCTAGAGTAAGTTTTTTTGTATTAAATTATAAGGTGTTTGAAATATTCATTGCAAAAGAAATCTAATGAACATTTCAGCTTTCATAGGAAAATTGAGTTGTAAAATCTTCAAATCATTAATTTGTATTATCAGGGGTGTTTGTGCTCCGGGGAAACCCCGGAATTCCGGGGATTTTGAACTTCGATACCCGGAAATTCCGGGGATCGTCGTTCAAAAGGAAGTAGGAATAATAATGAATTATTTATTTTGATCTGGGCGATTTTGTTTGCTTTGAAAGCAGAAAACGCAAGGTCAGCGTGTGTGGTGAACACTTTTCCTTTCTTTCTCCAAAGGCAGTGATAATGCGTGAAAAGGGGGAAAAAACTTCTTTTTTGTTCTTTCCTTATTGCGAGTTATGACTCATTCCCCCGTTTCTCGGACATTCTCTTCTGGATTCTTTTCGGCAAGTAGGCGCGGCAGAAAAAAAAGGGAAAGACTTCGCGACCAGATGTGCGATCACGTGACTCTGGGTTCAAAGGTCTTATCTCTCCTGGCGTGGCGCCAATAAGTAGAGAAGGGGGATTTTTCGTCGTATTAGCTATTTGTCATTGATCGCTTCGCAACTTTTTTTTCTCCGCTGTGTAAAATTTTCGTTTCATTTATTGATGCACGTGTAAATTTTTCGTTTCTCTTATTGAAATATTTTTTTATTTATGTACGCAAGAGAATTTCACTTTGAAATTTCAGCATATGAAACAGAAATTACCCCTTAAAAATTCATATCTAATTAGTTTTACAGCATTAGAATCAGAGCTAAGAGGTAAAACCAGTACAATATTAGCTTTTGAAAAATTATCATCTTTTATGTCCCATATTTTCAGTGATAATGAAAAGTCAAAAGTAGAAGCTGAAATAAGGTTATACCAGAGTGATATTGATATCACCAAAGAAATGCTCTACACATCTGATGAAAGTGGAAATCAAGTCAAGTGTACAATTGATAAATATTGGTCTAAAGTTTTTAATTTAAAAGATGATTTCACAAATGATTATAAGTATCCTACATTGGCTAAATTGGTCAAAGCCTGCCTTAGCTGCTTCCATGGCCCATTAGTGGAAAGTGCATTCAACTTAATGGATACACTTGTCACTGACTATAGAACCTCTCTTAAGATTGATTCCCTAGATGCAGTGCAGGCTATTAAATATGATTTAATGGCTTCTAAAAAAACCTCATGAGAAAAATATGGCTCAAAAAATCCAATGACTGATCCAATTCACAAAGATCTCTTACTGAATATGAACAGAAGTTGGAAAACATATCAAGAGGACTTAAAAACATGTATTTCAGATGAGTCACCTATAAAAGTCTCTGAAAAACCTTCTACATTAGCAGAAAAGTAAACTGCTTCTACCTCTGCATGTGCAGTTCTCGAGGAAATTTCTTCAACTGTAAATGAGGAAAATAAAAGTCAATCTTCCTGCAATTATGAAGTTCACCACAAAAGAAAGACAAGCCCACAAACATCAGAAAATAAAAAAAAGCAGCAGAAATTAGATAATTTTTTTAAAGAATTAATTCAGGTAATTTAAAATATTTGCATAAAATGTAGTAGTTTATATGTTTGAAAATTTATGGTTATTAATTTTGCAAAAAAAGTAATTCATTGAACTTTTATAATTAGGTCATTCAATATTTCATAATTGTTATTTTTCATTTCTCTCCCCCCCCCCCTTCTCGAAACTCCAAAATGCCGGTAATAAGTCCGTAAAAGTATCAGGGGATTTTTTGGGGTCCCACAAACACCCCTGTATTATAAGTTGGTTCTATAGTGAATATGTGATCTAATAAGAATTATGAATGATATATAGTTTGAATTAAATATTCTCTGGAACATTGTGAAAGTTTTATATTTGTCACAAGTGTACAATTATGAAATATGGATTTCAGATGACAGGTGGTACACAATGTAGTTTGTGCTTTAAAGATTTGATATTGCGCTATTTGGTTGTGTCAAAAACAAATGTCGAATGCTTACAAATGATAAATTGGAAATGCATGTGCATAGTATGGTTGTGTTCAATTTGTCGAAATTTATACTAAACAAGAAATATTCAGCCTTAATTTTTTGTTTTTATTTGAAGAAAACTGCTGAGTCATACCGATTAATTAGAGAAGCTTATAGTGAACATGCTCCATCACAAGATACCTATGATCGATGGTTTCGGCGTTTCAAAACTGGTAACTTCGATGTTGCTGACAAGGAGTTGTTGGAAGATGATTCTTAAACGCATGCGAGCGCACACAAAAAAAACCGCCAAGCAATTGAGTTAGTCAGCAAGATGTTTCCAATGAGTTACGGGAGATGGGAAAGATTCAGAAGACAAGTAAGTGGGTAACACATGAGTTGAATGACAGGCAAATGGAAAAGTGCCAAAATGCATACAATATTTTGCTTGCTTGTTACAAAGGAAGGCCATTTTTGCATTGTATAGTTGCAGCGGATAAGAAGTGAATTTATTTTGAGAATCCCAAGTGCAAAAAATCTGGGCTAGACCCAGACGCACCATCCTCAGCAACTGCAAGTCCAAATTGCTTTGGCCTGTAATTGGTGGGACCAGGAGTGTGTGGTGTATTATGAGCTGTTAAAATGTAGGAAAATGGTTTATGCTAAATGTTGCCAACAATAGTTGATTGATTTGTACTATTCGCTGCTTGATAAGAGGCTAGAATTTTCTTCGTGGCAATGCTCCATCACATACATCAAAACTGGTTAGCGACACATTGAGCTGATAAGTTCACCCCATGTGGCTTACTCACTGGGCGTAGCTCCCCTAATTAGTATTTGTGTGCATTGATGGGTCATATACTTGCTGAGCAGTGTTTTGGTTTATGCAAAGTTGAGAAAAAAATGGCTCGATGAATAGTTGCATGGCAAAAAGGTGACATGCTTACTGCTGTTGTATTTACAAATTACCCGAAAGATGGGGAAATGTATAAAAAGTGATGGTGCATACTTTCAATAAAGCTCCTTTTATCATTTTTCTGAATTTAATATTTTTTTTAGAAAAATATGTTTCATATTTGTATACCTGATGATTTTTTTAACTGCCAATATTTGTTCTAGCAGAACAAAACTTTTGCTTTTGTTTATAATGCAGGTGTTAAAATATTGGATTAATGATTTAAAGTAAAGGAATTGCAATTAGATGTTTATTTTACTTGATTATGTTATTCAAATTTTTTTATTTCATCATTGTAGCTTTTATTATATGGACAATTTAAAATATAGCCAGTTATAGTAATTAGTTAAACTTTTATTGATTTACAAGTTCCATAATATGTTAATAATGCAGTTTGATTTCTTATACTTTCAAGAAACATTTTTGTTTAAAGTAAGAATTTTTCATATCTAATATGAGTTTTATTGCTTGTGAATTTGTAAATTAAGATTTCCCTAAATGCAAGATAAAAGTGGGATTTTTCCCTTTTTAGCAAAGCATGAAGTTCATTTGACAGAAAAGTGAATAAAATTTATGAAAGAATATATTTAAGTGAATATATTTAATGAATAATGCTAGTAAATTGAAGAGATTATACTAAGTGGGGGAATATAGTTTTTACTTTTGGTGAAAAAATAATTACTTGTAGGAATGGCTTATGTAATTTTAATTTGAAATCCGGGGTTTGGATGCTTCTCCTGAATTGTAATGTAAAATACATTTGATTGTGATAAATCAGTGGTCATGATTCTCTTTTTACATAGATAAAACAATTGAACTTTTAGTGAATGACAATTACTTCTTGTGAATTTAAGTGTATTGCAAATTTACAAATGCACAATTAATTTAAAATTTTAATACTTAGATAAATTTTTAACTGCATCATTTAAAAGATTATACACATCTCTGAGAAGAGTAAAATAGGATTTTTTTAAAGTGATTTTTCACCAGAACTTCTGAATATAAAATCATAAACTGTCTTTGTACCATCTTAATTTTTTAAAAAGAAAATAATCTTTTCCAGCTATGCCAGTTTTATTTCCTAACTATTTTTTTATTTTTATTCATTTCTGAAAATTAATATAAACACATTTTTTGTTGGTTCTATCTTTTGAACTTGAAAGTTTTTTAGACAGCTGATCATTCTCTGTTGGTCAGCACAATTGTAGGTAACAGACAAGATTCCCTCAGTAATTGAAAAATAAGGAAATTCACATGCCTTATTTTTGGGAATAGAAGGAATACCAGTTTGGGATATTTTAGCTTTGAGCATATGAATGCATTTGTTGAGTGTTCAATAGTAGTTCGTGTGATCTAATTATAACTTTCTTGATTGAAGTCTTACAACAGAGGTGCTTGCTTTGCAGCCTCGAAGCCTTCTTTGAACTATATTAAGATGAGCATTACAGATGTCTTTAGTCTCTTAAGTGTCTAGAACTAGTGAACAAGAAAATGATACATTTCAAATTTGTTGTAAAAATATTTTAAGTTTATATTTTATGCATTTTTATAACTGAAATAGATAATTTTCTTGTCTAGCCTTTCTTCAAATCCATTAATTTTTACCTGATTGAGAATATTGACCATTGTAGACAGGATATTCATGGCCCCAGTAAAATACAGGAAATATAAATAATGGGGGAAATGCAAGGAAATTTTTAAAAAAATTTCAAGAAAATGCGAAGAATTGTACTATCAGATGAAAAAATAAGGATCTCTGAACATTGCAAGAATAAAAGGCCATAGCACCAAAAATAGAACAGCTATGTAATTGTGGAAATTCGTCCTTTTTCTACCCCTATTCTATTTTTTAGCTATAAGTATCTGGATATTTTTTTTTCACTACTTAATATTTAAAATTCAAACCTTTTAATCATCTGAGTTTAACATTGTATTGAGTATCAGAGAAACAAAAAATTGTATGGGTGCAAATGTGAATTGTAGAACTAAACATTTTCATGCCAAAATAAATACAACTAACAACAACAAAATGTTTGCATGACTTATTTCCATAGATATGATTTTTCAAATTTACAATTCACATATATAATTTAATATATTTATTACTTCAGTACTCTAATAAATTTATTTTTCAACAAATCATGCTCATGGACATAAGTACACAGAAAACACAGAATTTTTTTGATAGATTTGAATGACAACCCTGTTTTGATAACTTTACAAATCTGCTGCTTCGCCTGGATGAAGGAAAATTACTAAGAGTTAACCCACATCAGTTTTAATTTCTGTTTTATATTTTTGTTTGCTGATGTCTTTGAACAATTTGCCGTCAGATGGCTTTTCTTGCATAAGAAATTAAGGCAGGGCTATGGTACTATAGCTATTGTAGTTGCAAAGTTCTCTAAAAAATTTTTTATTTTAGTTTCTAAAAATTTGAAATCAATAAAATATCCAGCCAACAGACCAGGGAAAACTGGGGGTTATCGGAGAAGTCAGGGAAATTTTTTTATAAATCTGCATTTTTTTTTTTTTTTTTTTTATTGAACATAATTCCCTGGTGTTTTTTCACATGTAGAATCAAATAGGACAAATAGAAATTAATGACAATCAAGCTTTTACTGATAGTCTAAAATAGACTATGGAAGAAAAAGATTGACCATCATATAATTTATTGCATAGATGTATAAATATATAATATTTTTACTGTGATTTTTTTTTTCTCCGAAAGACAAGTTATTGACATAATTAGCAAATGATTTTGTGTACTGTGGGGAAAATGCAGCCATTTTAAAGCCCAGCTCCTTTTTCTATTATGATTTAAGCTTTTATGGTCTCTTATTTAAAAAGATATATGTGGAGCTATTCTTTACCCCTGTTTATTTCCTTCGGACATCAAACGATCATACCATGAGTTACGATAGTGAAAGTATCAATTTTGGGTATTAATATTCAAAACTGGATGTAAAATATTGACCCATTATTATAATTATAAAACAATTTATTTTAATTAAATAAGTATTTTACCGTAATTATATTTTCCATCTTGGGGACCTTTTTGTTGAATTGTGAAGTATCGTACATTATTTCTATTATTTCCGTAAAACATTTTTTTTTTTTTTGCATTTAATTTTAAACATTATAAATGCGGATTACTAAATTGTTCATATCATAAATTCTATTGATGACATGAAATGGGTGTTATTGCTATATTTTCTTTTATTTTGTGTTTGTTTGAAATTCCTCATTTGTTCAACTTAACACTCTATAATTTTAAATTATTAAACACAAGAAATAAATTTGATATATTATAGGTGCACCTGCCTCTAGTAAATTTTTCAAAACATTTTTTAAACAAAGAAGAGCAGATTTTTGTTTTTATACGTTTTGATGTATATGAAACTGTTTGCCACAAAAATATACAAAATTTATTCATACTAGTTTTTTATAACTTTAAAACATTTTTATTTTTATGCAGTAAATAAAAAAAAATAAGGACCATTTTCCCACTTTTTTCTCTATTTTATTATAGCAATCTATTTTATTATTATAGTTTGTGATTTGAAAATCAGGGTGCATAGCATCATGAAAAGTGCTTTAATTTGAAAATCATTTTTAAGACCTTATAAGTGCTCGATTTTCAGAGAAGGTCCTTAACAAGTGCTTAATTATCTCACGAAGAAATCTTTTCGTTTTATTTTGTTTCCCCGCAAGTTGAATATAATGATTAGAAATCATGGTTGTAAAGACTTATTTACCGGATGTATCAAAAAAGAATACTAACAAAAAGGGAAAATTTGAAGAAGTATTCCAGGGGCTCCAGCACATATTAAAAGATAATGCTTAATGATTTTTTTTTCCTTTCTTTTATCTTATTCTACCCCCTCTTTCTTTTTTTCATTCCATTTTTTTTCCCCAACAATGTGCATTGCCATTTTTAAATACTGGAATAGTTATCTGGAAGAGGCAGTAAAAAATGCATACTGCTGGGTGACTAATTTTGATAAAATTGCAATTCTTTAGAACTCAAAAAGTGTCACTTTAATATAAAATTAATATCAGAAAAACAATATCAAATTGCACTGGCTGAAAAACCAAGAAAAAAAGTTAGAAAAGAAACCAATTGCACTTTTCCAACTATTTTTGTTTTAAAACTAATAGTTTTTTACAGAAGTTTTTTAAATTGGTGACCTTGCAACCACCATCCCTGAAAGGATTAAGACAAGTTTCAATTCTATAGTATTGTCTTAATAAAAGCCTTTCAGCAATAGGGAGGAGATGGTGAAGGATGTATTCTTTCTTGCCTTTCATAAAATGAAACTACTCCTTGAAATTTGGAGTATAAGATATTTAACTCTGAAAAGCCATCTTTTTTACATTTTTCTCTTTGTGTTTGTCATGACATTCATAATTTACAGTACTTTGAAATCATGGGATATGTATGTAAAAAAGGGGGGGGGATAAACAACTGATGTATCTATTATAAAAAAAAGTATCATAAACATTGATTAAAAATTGCTTTGTTTCTTTGTAATGACTTTTTTATGGTAAAAGCAAATGGCATTAATTTCATGAAATCATTAATACGAGGTTTATATTGTCTTATTTTTTTTCCTCGTAAATCTTGATGCCATTGTCTTAGTGCTTTTTACCCACATAAAAAATGTTTGAAGTAAAAGGGGAAAGTAACATTTTGGATACCCATAAATTTGTTTTTGAATTGAAGGAATTTTGGATTTAATAGAAGGTTATTTTTCATTGAAAAAAATTTACTATTAAATTTTTTTACAGCCTTATGAAGAACCAGTAAGCGAGTACAATAATTATGGAGATGGCTATGGAGACTACAATTCTGGGTATATACAAGTTCTTTTAATTTTGTTTCTATTCACTTTTTTGTAAATTTTATGAAAAAATAATTAGAAAACTTGCACTCACTTTTTTTCTTTACAAAACTGTCATTTAGATTTTTAAAAAAATAACCTTAATTTCATAGAAAATATTTATAATTTAAGCTTTTGGCAGTTTAGTGTTTGTTTAGAAAATAAAATAAAATTCTCTGAGTAAGATTTTTCTCAAAGAAACGTTTGATTACCAAGCATTTAAAAAATTTTTGAAGAGCGATTTTTATTTGCATCCTTATAAAAAAACTTTGCTTAATATACTGTAACTAAAGTCTCTTTTTATTAAGAGCTAGAAAAATTATATATATATATATTATAATATGTATATTTGAACCTTAGACAATTCCATATTCTTTGGCAGAACAAAATTTACCATAGCACCTATATTTAACTGCACTAATATATATATATATATATACTTAGTCCTTTAAAGGAGATGAAATGGATGTAGAATGATAGTTTTTTGTCATAATTTCATTTCTGTAAAACTGTCTAATCAGTTTTTGAAAATTGTACTATAATGTTAGTGTTGAGGGCTCTAAAATATCTTTAAGGAGTTTAATATAATAAAGGAATTGTATAAATTTTATTTGTATATATTCATTTTTATATAAATATGTCTTTTAACTTAAGGCTAATTAATTTCCTAATTTTTGTCATAATTTAGTCCATATTATCTTCATTCTAAAATATTCTTTTTCCTGATCTAATTCCAATTTTTTTTAAATATAATTATTTTTAACACATTTTAGAAAACTGATGATTTTATCATTTTCTCATGCAGTTCCACATGCTCTGTGCAGTGGGATAAAAATCCCTAATCCTGACAACGTTTATTTTAAAGATTTTGAAGATTTACTTTCCTAAGTCTGCATGTGGTAAAGAAATCCCTATCAGGATCTTATAGTAAAATCACTGTGAGGAAAAGTTTCTGCCACTTTGCTCTTATATCACAATGTGACCGGTGCATCTCTTATTGCTTTTCCTCTATATATAATGTAGCTCCCATGCTGAAATAAATTAGTTAAAATTCCAAAAGTTCCATCTTTTGGGCCATGACATTGTTATAGAAGTTCAGCTACAATCCTAGTTTGACATAAAATGTCATGCAAATTCTTCCACTAGGTCTGTAAAGTCAACAGGTTTCCCTGTAGTGAGTGTTATGGTGTAACACAATCATCAAGCCTCAATTGCAAATAACGATATATATTAAGACAAATACACAGCCGAGACATACAAGCAACAAACAGCCCACAAGCAGTAGTAATTGGTAGTAAGCATCAACCACAGCACACAAGCAGCCAGACAGGACTCAGCAGGAGGAGGGAATCTGCGTAGCTATTCTTTATGGTTTCTCCAAATGCCTGCTATTCTCCTCTGCCTCCTCACTTTATTTGTAACAATTACAGGACAAGTGTAAGCAGAGCCGTGGCTATAATGGCCAATCTTATACTACAAAATTTTAAAGAATGCTGTGGTATCATGATATAATTGGTAAACTTTTGAACAAATTTTCAAGGACAAACTATTTATACACTTTTTTATATGAATTTTTAAATCTCTTCAGGACTAGCAGGTGGAGAATGAAATGCTCGTCACTTGCACAAAGTGTTACCTCCAGCCCAAGCAGTTTTCGCTCTTAAACCTAATTTTATAAAAAAAATTCATATAAAATCACTTTAATGTAATGACTTCAATTTCGCAAGTAATGTAATATACTACTGCTTCATATGTATTAATATGAAGATTATATCATTAATAGAATTGAATGAAATAAGCAAAACACTTGATTTTTAACTATACCCACGAAAACAAATCTACCCATGAAAATTGTTTATTTCACTCTGACCAGCAACAGATATCAACAAGAAACTGGAGTCCCTTTAAATCACACATGCACTTGTAGAGAGCTGTTTGTTTATGCAATCTATCAAATCTAGAAATGCAAAACAGAAACTAATGCCTGCTTGCGGATGAAGTTCAAATGCCATACAACTAGACTGTTAAATATTTCACTCTTTTCATAATGGGAAAGCAAAGTAAAACTGATCAAAACATACAAAATATTGTGTAGCTATTTCAAAACTGCAAACAAAAACCTATTCCACCCCCAATATAAAACAATAAGCATTCCATCCTTTCCCCGCTGAGTTATAATATATATAAAATCTCAGAGCAAAATAAATCACGATTCTTTAAATGTCCAATCCTCTCGAAAGAGTGGAACATCTGCAATTGCTTACATGTTTAAATACCCCAGATCAAGTTTTTAAAAAAAGGTCTGAACCGAAAGTATATATTGAAAATCAACATTCTCTGAGATATACTACAAAGTTATAAGGGACTTCAACCGTCATCTAGTGTTTAAAAATTTAAACAAAATTTTCCAAATAGAAATCGCGCCGGCGTGATCGAGGGCCCACAGAGACGGAAAGGCTCATCACATATTTGATGTTGCAGGTCGTGAAGGGAGTCTCGCTTGATAATGTTTATGTGATCATGGTCCCCAACAGATTAAACAAAAGATTTTGTTGGCAAGGTACACTTAATATTGAAATGAAATTTTTTAGGAAGTGACTCGCAGCATTTTTTGGCTATATATATATGCACATACATACAGTTGCTACAAGCCAAACTCGGACACCATAGGCAAAATATTTAGAAAAACGCAAAAAGTTTTTTTAACAGTGAATTATTGTGCGTATAAAAACAAAATCAAATAGTGCCAATTCATAAATTATAATTAACAATTTAGACATAAAAGTAAAATATGTGAAAAAGAACCCATAAGCCAAACTCGGACATCTCACAGTTGAGTATGAAATAATTGCAACTCTGGGTAAAAATTACTGTGGATTTTATGGTTAAGATTTTAATTGTTCATGGGAATTTCCCAATAGTGTTATTTTCATTTACTGTGAAAATAAGCATTAATTAAAATGTCAAGGCAAAAGGTCCAAATGAGCCTTGGGTTGAGGAAAGAAAATCTGTACCAGGAACATCAGAGCTTTCGTCTAAAGCTATTCAGCGATTCACGATACCATAAAATGCTTCTAAACCAATAATCATGTGGAAATAAGCATAAGACAGCCCAAAATACTTTCATTGAAGCAGATCTGTGATATTTAATAAGAAAAGCAAATCCATTCCAAGGCAAGCTATTATTGTTGGAAAAGGAATTTGGAGTGGGGGAAGTCAGCCTATCAACAATAAGAAATATGCTCCATAAGGCAAATCTCAATTGAAGGGAAGCCAGATAAATAAGCGAGATCAGATCCAAGACTTAAATGTGTAAAACAAGGACTTAAATTTACAAGGAGGGTGAAAACTAGGATTTTTCTTATTAGAAAAATGTCTTATTTGCTGATGAGAGCAAATTCGACATTTTTGCATCCGGTGGCAAGCCTTTTGGAGTAAATTGAACAAGGAATTGTGCACAAAAAATTTGAAAACAATTTTGAAGCATAGCGGCAGTTCAGTAATGGTTTGGGATGTTATTCTCAGTTACTGGTCCAGAAACACTGCATTTTATTGATAGAATGGATTGGAGTGTATACCTAGACATTTTTAAAGAAAAATTTGCCACAATGTGTGCTGAAGCTTTCTCTTGGCAACAGCTGGCATTTTATCAAGATAATGATTCAAAACATAAAACTTCAAATGCGTTCCTGGCTCATTTATAATTTTCCTCATGTCATGGACATTCCACCCCAAAGCCCTAATATAAATCCCATTGAAAATTCATGCAAATAACTTAAGAAAAAAAAAGTCCAAGAAAATGTGCCATTTCCAGTAAAGATGAATTGAAAAGAGTATTGTTGCAGGAACGGAAAAATATAAAACCTAATTCTTGTGGGAAAAATTGATGCAATCTATAACCTAAACATCTTAAAGGGATTATAAAAAACAAGGGCTTGCATACAAAATATTAATTCATTTGAAATATTAACTAGTTTTTAAAAACTTCTGTCCAAATTTGAATTGTGCATGGTTTTATTTTTTGGCATAATTTCTGGTTGAAATGAATTTATAATTGTTATTTATTTTTGTAATTGCAGTAAATATATCATTGCAAATTCATTTAACTGTGTTTTCTATCATTTTTAATTTAAAGATTTTAATTGTGTTAGTATCTTTTCTTTGATGTCTTGAGTTTGGCTTGGTGCATTTTTATGCGAAAATTTTTGTGGCAGCATCTGAATGAAAATTCAGTTAAGACTAGTTATTTAGAAAACTTTAATGTAAAATAATTACCTAATTTTTTGAATTATTTCTGTTTTAAAATATATGTCAAATAAGAAAAAAATTAATGATCCTTATGCTTTTTGACACAAATCTACTTTTTTATTGCTGGTTTGCTTTACAAGAATTGCATTGTTTAAACGATTTCTGTGTTTTAAAAGTCACTTTGTTATTTTTAGAAATGCAGCATCTTATTATGATTATACTGCTGATCCAGAACCCAGTTATGCTGATGGATATGGGGGTTCGTATTTTTTCATGTAATAACTTCTAATATTTTCCATTGTGTAATAGTCATCTGATTAGTAATGTTTTATAGCAGTGCAAATATGTCTTCTAATGTTTTTTATATTTTGAAAACGAATTTTCTGTTGCAAATGGCTAAACTATTAGAGTTCATTTTAAATATTGGAGTTTAATATTGAAATAGTGATGTACAATATATAGAAATATTAGCAATTTACTGTGTCATTTTTATATAACTTGAGTAAACTTTCTTCATATCTTTAGTTTTCCTGCCTCTATTAAAAAATGTATCTTTATATAGATTTACTGGTTTTGACATTTCCTGGTTTGTAATTTTTAATCAAATCAATGAGTAGTCAGAATTTATATTTAACCTGTGAACACACAAATGAAATATTTTGACTTACTCATTTATGCTTAATACATTTTAGATGATAAATATTAATATAATTAAATTGATGCTTTCTTTTGAAACTACCTTTTAAAATTCTTGATCTAATCTGCTTGAAAACTTTCTCTTGTAACTCCTGTGGTGCATAATTAAGCTTTTTTTTCCCCCTCCCCTTTAGAAGATAACCGTGGACCAATGAGAAATGCAGGCGGAGCCAGGGGGCGAAGCAATGCCAGGGCTCAGAGCCATCCTTATGCAGGTGCCACTCGACGTGGCTATTAAATCTTCATACCCTTACATTTTGTTTTTACCATCATAGTACTGTTCATGGATCATAATTGGAAGTCAGTAGTTTCACTGTAAGACAATGGTCTAAATCTGATCAAGCATTTTTTCTGTGGACGCATGAATTCCAAAACAACCAAACTGACTTGTTTATTTCATGTTGCTTTAAGCTGTCATTTTAACATCAATTATAAATAAAGTGAATTTCAAAAAAAAAGTGAAAAGATACTTTCTTTTGACTGATTGTATGTTTTTTTTATCCTACTGGAGGGGGATACAGTTCTTCTAATTATTTGGGAATAATGTGTACTTTTGAAGAGATTTTTTAAAATAATTTTACATAAAACAGTAATTTAGAAAAGTATCTTTTTTCCCCCCTTTTAATATGCACTTCTTTGCTGTCATTACAAGAAATGTATTTTTAAATACTCCGATTTGTTTCGTTAGTTTAGGAGCTTCTTTGTAACTTTAAAGCATTACTTTTATTTTTTAGCAAAATAATTTTAACTATGTTTTCAAAGATGAGTTTAATTGGAAATGGGGAGTGAAAATGTATTATCTTCTGTACTCTAAATTGAAAGAAGGAAGAAATATAACAGAATTCAGTATTTTTCTATAAATTCAATTAGAAAATAATTTGTCCTCAGTTATACTTGAATTTATTATTAAATTTTTTAACATTTATGCATGATAAATTTTAGAATGCAAATTAAAATTAGTTGTAGGCTGTATTTTTCTCTTATGATAAAACAATCCGAAATATCGGGCTTAATGTGGCAGAAGGACTGACTAGACAGGTCGGAGTTCTGGGTATTCATTTCTTTGTCCACCAATACCAGAAGAAAAAGTTTTAATACCAGAATTCAATGTTATAGTATGCCCCCCTCCCTCCCACCTTCTTAGTGAGTATTAAGCCTTCTGTTTATCTCGATGAATGCAGCCTCAGCCCAGTGAATCACAGAAGCAGCTGCCAGTAAGCACAGATAGTACCAGAATGACACCATGTTAAACAAACTGTTGTATGCTTTTATCATGGAAGCTATATAAAATGAATGTAGGAATTAAATTTAGAAATCCAGGGGGGGTGGAGAGAACGATGTTTTCACCAAAAATCTATTTTTAGCATAGTTTTCTATTTACAATAATTTTTATAAGAATTGCAACAATAAGCAGGATTTCAGATGTATTTCGAATATGAAGTGAATAAGAACAACACAAAAAATTTACAATAGTTCGGACACGAACAGTAGAATGCGGGAAAGATACAAAGATGTCATTATTACTAAGGAAGGTCGAAGGAAATATTTTGTAAATATATGTACAAACTGATTTATGTAAGATATGGAAAATGGACTACTTAAACATTAGGTTTCCCATGTATTTATTTTCAATGTATATTTAGGATTTTTTTTTTAAAGTAATGCATTATATTAAAAAAACAATTGGATCTTGAATATGTACTTCCCTATCTTCATTTTTAAGCAAGTTTGAATATACGTATGGGGACAACACAGGGAATTTTTATTCCAGATTTGAGTGACAACCCTGAATCATTCTCTAATAATAATAATGAAATAAAAAAAAATTCTTTATTTGTTTTGAGAACTGAATTTTGTGGGGATTAAAAGTAATGTGTAAGTGTATTGTTTTTATTGCAAAACTATTGCTAATTGTTCTAAATTTTCCATATAGTATAAAATTTTGTGTACATGATTTTATTTAAATATAAATATTTCGTCATTATTAAAATGCGAAATTTTTATATGATTGGCTTAAATTTTTTTAAATTAAAATATGTTTAAAACAGATGCTCATCCAAACATGTAATGTTTTCAGATTGAACGAGCTTCCTCTAAATGCTATGGTTCACAAGACCTTTCTTAGTATACTGTAGTAAGGCAATTATAGTTACGTAGATGTATTAAATGTTTTTCAGAGAGCTTTCTTGAATTCAGAAATAAAAATTTTGGGTGTTTATAGATGTTACTACAGGAACAATGACTGGATTTCCATACAAAAATTTTAACATGGCTGTGCATTTGAATAATGTAATGAAATTAAAGTTAAGCATTACATTTTGTGATGAACCCAGATTTCATTGCAGAATAAACACTTTTAATTTGTGAAATTGTTTTTAGTTTTTTCATTCATGAAATTTCTGTATAGAATGGAGGTGAAGTAGCTAGAAAAATATCGGTTCAGTGCAAAACCATCTTCCGATTTAAAAATTAGAATAAATGTTATTCCTAAACTTCTTTTTTTTTTTCATGTAAATATTGTAATAGGATGAAGTACGTTTGTGAATTTTAATTTGATGTTGTGCAACAATTTTTTGAGGTGCTCAGCATTTATCTTAGTTTGTTACAATATTATAAACTGGCATGACAAAGACTCTTTGGTGTAACCCTCATAGAAGAAATCAGGAATGATATTGGGAGGCAGAGTGATTCCCCACATGGTCCATACGCTATGAAACTTTTTGTGCAATGCAAAGCGCAAATAGGGAGAAGGTACGTGTGTGTATGCACTTTATGGTCTTGAAACTACAGAATAATATTTAAACTCCCTTCAAACAAAAACGGCTAATTTGGTCCCGAGGAACTGGAAGATATATTTTTCTTTCGTTGATACCATTTCGTTAAAAATTAGCCTCATTATATATGTTTACGAAATAGTTTTTGCTATCTATTCGATTATAATAAAACATTAATAAGAGTATGGGTATGCAGTGATTAAATTTACCATTCGGAGAATATTTTGGATTGAAATAGTTTCTTGTTTTGTAGTTTAATCCACCAATTTGCTATTTTAAGTCCATATATTTGTTAATCAAGCTCTTATTTATTTTTCTTTGGTTCTGTAATATTTTAAACGCGTAAAAGATAGTTTGCGACCAGTGACGAAATTGCACTTGATGGAATTTTATTTTTTCAGTTAACATATAATATATATATATAAACCTCTTTCTCTGCCGATAATTTTTTTCATCTTAGAACTGTGTATATGGATAATGTCCTTTTTTATTATTATTATTACAAAATGATATAAAAGGAGCAAAATTTTAAATAAGATTTATGTTTTTATTAAGATGTGTGTTTACCAGATTATGAGCTTTTATTGCACTTATCAGTGAAGCCTTGCATGAAAGGACTAAGGGATTCATTCAGATTCAGGAAAACCATTCGAACTCAATTATTGTAAACACGAAACAACTATTGATCAATTTTATATGAAGTTAGCTTTGTGGCGATATTTCCATTTCGGGATCGAAAGAAAGTGGCCCTGAAGCTCGATTGCGTTGCTGTTGGATAGGGCCTGGTACACTTCCCAAAAATTTGGCAAAGGATGCTCGAAAAATTGGGTGGCATTTTGAATCAACCATGGTACATTTCAAAATCCTGGTAGCTTTCAAAATAGGTTGTTAACCTAACGGAACTAATTTTTTGACGGTTGTCTCTTAAAAATAGTAAGCATTTGGAACCGAAACAGCAATCACGAAACTGACAATTCGATTATAGAAAGATGAATATGAAACAAGTTGCATTTCTCTTAAAAGGGGATGCAATTATTATTGTTAAAGAAAGACTAAATATGTTGCTGCGAAATATTTCACTCGCTCAATCAGTGTGAGGCAGTAATCAATCAATCCAGCAACTTTTAACATTTTTGTTTGAATTATTTTAAACGATTCCCCTCTGACAGGGCACGTGCCTTTTCCGCAAAATTAAAGAATCAATTCATTGTGTATGATAGAAAACTAAGCTTCTAATAAGATCTTATTTCCAGGATTTTTAAAAATTAAAATGGATTTAACAAAACGATGTTTTAAAAAGAAGAAACTAACAAAACTTAAGTAACTTACGGTTGTTGTTTTTCCCGTTGTGAAAAGCATGGAGTGGAATTTTTGAATTTATGTGAGCTTTGCTTTCCGATTCTCGCGAAAGTAACGAACACTTGATAACAGCATAGCTCGGGATAAACGAAATCTGTCGGATTTTCTTATTAGGATTGTTCAGTCGAAGACGAAAAAACTACGGCGCCAGACTGGATGTAAATAAGACCGAAAGAACACGTTTAGACCTGTGGCGAAAATTTCTGTTTTTCGCCACATTAGAACAAGCAAAAATAAAAACTCAAACCATACAATAGAACATTCAATTTTATTAAGTAATTCAGAACCAGCGAATATGACTTGGGTTTTATCTTTAATAAAGCCGTTGATATTTCAAGGTAGAAAGTCAATAGTTTCAGAAGTCATTGTAGCTTATTTCTCTGTCGTCTGTTTCAATCATAGCTATTCTTATGAAACGATCAGAAGATTTCTTGCTTCTTTTTACAATGATATCAATCGGTGGACAACTCACACAGCACAGAGGTTGCAACTGGAAATAAAATTAGTGTTACTGAAAAACTTTTTAAATTTTAAAGGGGTTTAAGAATGTTTTTTTTTCCCCCCGATAATGCAAAATGTATCAAAGAATTTTTAAGATGAAAGAAAAGTTAGAAATTATTGTTTCTTCCGATTTCGTTAAAATTAAAAAAAACACTCCCTTCGACTTCACATTTTTGTTATGGCAATTTAATAAGGATATGATGCCAGTTCCTATACGCTTCAGAATTGCCTCTCGGACATAAAAAATGTTTATATAGTTGAAAACCATCCTTCTGATGTTACGTTTTTGAAATAAAGATAAATTTAAAAATACAGTGGAGAATTCAACATATAGACGCAATTTTTTACCAAAGGTCTATGAACAATGAATGATCGGATGCATTACCATGTTAATCCTGATACTCTGGACGAATTCCACTGGCCGTCAAATAGTATTCCCCTGTGATGGTTTATCCCAGTGGAGTTTTTTTTTTTTTTTTTTTTTTTTTTTTTTTACATTTTGATTTTAGATAGATGGAAAAGAATTTTTTAAATTAGTGGTGAGGATTTTTAAAAATTACTGTCCCGCATTTTAACACGTTATTTTAAGGCCACATTGAAAACATCATTAGGTTTCATCACCTGTGACAATCGATTTCTAGCAGTTTGGATCCTCTTCATCGGATGAAATGATATCTCTGCATACGCAATTCTCACTGATTTTGTGCTTTTGCCAAAGGAAACGGACTTTGTTCAGACTTTTCCTGACATATTCGTGCATGATTATTTGAATTGTGTCTTTATTGACAATTTAAGATTCTTTCCTGATTTTCAGGGATGCACAGCACTTTTCTTGTTAAAAAAATCAAGCATTTTTTCAATAATTTCAGACAGTCTAGATGAACTTAGTTTTGCAATATGCTTATCATTTTCTAGAATATATATCCCTTGCTAGCAAAAATCATTTGTAATGGTGGAAAGTTGATATAAAACTTGCTGTAAACATTTTTATTAATTGGAAAATTTACGAAGTTTTCTTAACAAGTTTTTCGCTAAATTTAATTAATTTCCTTTGTTTCATAATAATTCAACATGAAATATATTTCATAAAACATATTTATTAATATTAACATCGAGCTCCCACTAAATAACTACTTTTTTAAATTAGAAACTGAAATGTATTATTCTAAATTTGGGAATAAACTGAATCATTTCATTGAGTAAATGAGAGAGAGAAAAAAAAAGTGTTCGACTATTTCTTGAAAAATATTTGGAACTAAAGATGAAGAAAGAACCTTTTCATAGAGAAATCGAACAATTTTTCATTCTTCATTTGGGTGAATTTAATAGAACTTTCAAT
The DNA here is from genome assembly GCF_947563725.1 of Argiope bruennichi. Classification (NCBI taxonomy): domain Eukaryota; kingdom Metazoa; phylum Arthropoda; class Arachnida; order Araneae; family Araneidae; genus Argiope; species Argiope bruennichi. The sequence goes on along the minus strand of NC_079153.1, from coordinate 144,943,010 downwards.
CATCTTTTATAAAATGAGGAATATTCTTAATCATTGTAATTGTTTATTAAAGAATTAAAGTTAAAAATGAATCATTATAATTTCATGAAAAATATTACTTGGAATGAAATGAAAAGAATAACTATTGTTCTGAACTACGAAGAAAGCTGTTGTTCAGTTATACGACTTCGTGCATTGAAGAGTGATAAGATCTACGAAAATTGGAGAAGAAAGTAGCTTCTCTTGCGAGAATGATGCATAATATTGAAACAGACGTCGCCCCTGAGTTGATCAAAGTAGAATATAAATCTTTTTAATGATATCCGAAAGACGTCAAGCATTGCACTAAACAACATCAGTTCGGACTCTTAATGAGTCAATGAGAGATTTGAAAAAGAAATAAGAACATGGTTTTCGTGCCAGTGTGGTATTTTTTATAGTCATTTTCTTTATATGTTTTTATATCATGTGAAAGAAAAATACAAATGACTGTTGGATAAAATAGTAAAATTTAGACTATAACTATTGACAAAGCAGCCTCAATTTGTTTGATATAAGAGGCAATGGGATAGTAATGTTTGCATTTGTAAAATATATGCAAATGTACTAAAATAATTCATCTTTTAAAATCAGTCTATTTTTTTTAAAAAAAGAAACAAGTAAATAATGATAACTTATGAGTTGACCATAAAGCTGTTAACTAATTAAATCCTTTAATAAATATTACATGAAATTTATAAAACAGTTTTACAAAAGCTTAAAGCTTTACTGTTATTTCAGTTTCCTTTGCTGCCGTTTATCAAACATGGTCTGAAAATCATCTAATGAACGTTAACATTATCCATTAGAAAATTATGAGGCAAATCAAAGCATCTAATCAGGAAATAAACTGTGGGCCGAAGTTTTTTTTTTTTTTTTGTTATCGGATTTTCTTTTCGACTCGGCTCTCTTCCGAGCATGACTGAAATTTTCATGAACTGCCAGCTTAACGAGAGGTTGTCATCTTCACGATTTCGAAGTACCATCCAGGGGGGACGAACCACCTGTCATGAATTTCATTTTACTAGAACTGTTAAGTGGCAATATCTATTCAAATGCACTTCATATCTTGCATGATCACAGAGAGTAGGTGATAATAAATTCTGTCATTTCAAAAAAAAAAAAAAAAAAAGCTGATTTTTAAGAAGAAATGCACGCGCAAACTTGAGCTTTGATTTTAAAAAAGTTATGAACATAACAATCAAATCTGGCAGTTGGACAAGAAATTTACCAGCAAAGCGTTTTGAGTTTAATAATTAAATGCTTAGAAAATTCCAAATTAATGTTTCTAATAACATGTTCTATTTTTATACATTTACTTACTTACATAAACGGTACATTTACTGTTTTAAAATTGACTCATCTTGAAAATGTCGTATGGACTGTTAATGATGGCAATGAATATATCTCGGGGAAAAAAACCCTAATTCGTTCCGTAATGAAAAAAAAAAAAAATCTAGAATGTATCATTTTTTTTTTCAACCAGATGGAAATGTCATTTTTTAAAAAAAGATGTGACAGAACAACTTTGTTTAAGATAAAGTATTAACAAATGGTTCTGAAGTACTCAATCAATGTGTCATCAAAAGAATTGACTACACAAATATAATACAAATTATTCTTAAACGGTATTACTTATGAGCCATTGCTCATAAACCATCAGCTGTAAGATTTTCACATACAGATCATGCGAAAAAATTAAATTACTTTGATAATAAATGTTACCTAGTGCTGAAAATGGGGAGCACATCTTTTATAGCATTTTGAGGTATGATGACCAAAATAAAAGAGGTTTCATGAGGCTTCAGAAGAACCAGTGGTTTAAATACATATTTCAGTTAAGAAGTCTAATGGGTCGAAACCATTAATGAAGTAATGATGCAGAAATTAAATAAATGGCTAAAAGAAAGCTAGTATTTAAATAATCAAAAAAGTGGGTTAACCTTCTCACTACAGAAACGATCATTATCCTTTAAAATAGTGGGTTGCATTTTAGATTATTATTATTTTTTTAATTTTGTAATGCCTGTTGTCATTTGGTGACAATCTCGAAAAAAAATATTTAAAAAATGTATTTCTTCAAGGACAATTACGTTTTATTCACGTCGTTTACCCCAAGTAGGCAACCAACTAAAAAAATAGATTTCAGTTTAATTGGATCTTAATTGGCAAACAGTTTCTTTACTTAAGAACCGTAAGTCCTAAACTATATGAACAGCTAAACAAACAGGAACGACAGCTATTAGCATACCGCAGCCCTCTTTTCAATTTCGATATATTTATACCGCAGTTTCGCTTAGCTGTTGAGAGACATTTTGAAGAATAATCCACTTTAGCTTTGTTTCAAATATAGAATTATGCTCCACTTCGTATCCCTTCTGTGGGTTATAGTGGCGTATACGGCAGCCTTTCCTCTTGGTAAGTTATCTGTTTCGCCTGATTCACTTTCATAATGTGTGGTCATCACGGACGAATAAAAAAAAAATATTTTAAAAATTTGGTCAAGAAAGGCGTGGGTGATTTGAATTATATTAATAAATTATTATTTGTATCCCGTTCACGTGACATTCATTTTATATATATTATGAATAAAATAAGTGATGGCAAAGTTTCAAAAAATACTTGAAACTTGATTAGAGGACAGAAATATATAATATAGGAGAACTGTAAAAAAATACAACACGTTAATATTTTTGATTCATTATTAATTCACTTTGCAAGCAAACCCAAAAAAATAAATTGCAAACAAACTGAAATATGTTTATCAATGCATCGTAATTTGTTTTTTAATTGAGATTTTTTATCTAATAATTTATTAGAATGTCGTATGTTTTAAAGCCTTCTGTCTGATTATGACCTTCTAAAGTATTATTACGCTTATTCATACTCGGCACAAGCTAATTTTTTTTTTTTTTTTTTGATTATGCAGAAAGATAATAAACACATAAAATGAATGGCGTAAGATACACAGCCTAAACGATGCTTGTTGACTTGCACGCAAAGTATCGCGAGTCTGACTCGCTACTACGCATTTTGGCTTCAATGATGCATCACGAGTGCAGCTCGTTATTCTGCGAGAATGGGATATAATAGCAAAACGAAAAATTTATTAATAGCCCCAAAAGATTAAAATCTATGAGATGAAAAGGAAACGAAAGAAAATTTCACTTCTCTAACTAAATATTTTCAAGCTTTTCTCGTACCTGAAGCAATTGGATGAGGGAGAGAAAAAAGAAAAATTGCATTCATGGCAAGAAAAGTGTTTGTGTACTGAATTGAAGGAAAGGAATGATTTTTAGTATCTATTCTTTGGATTTTGTGTTACAAATGCAATTCGTTTATAAATCATTTTGCCTTTCATTGAGGCAAAATTCAACCAATTAATGTTGCTACCAGTAATAATTATTGAATATAAAATTATTTCAGAGTTCTCATTTTGTTTATACATTTCTTTTTATTACAAATGCATTCATCAATATTAGTACAATCATCTGTTTTTTGTAAGTAATGCAGTGCGTACACATTTTGATGTTCAGTCGCGGAAGGAAAAGGAGCCCTCCGGATTTATTTTGCATTCGATCATCCTGAGTGAAAATTAAAACCACCGTTTTGAAGGTAGCCATGAATACGAAAGTATGTTGTGCTTAAAATTTTCTAAGGGTATTTAAAATTTTACAAATTTTGAAATGTCCTACGGCAGCACCCATTTTTGATGCCATGAATCGATTTCCCCTCGGAAGAAAAGTACCTGGAGGACAAATTTTGGTTTATATAACACTAGCCGCCTTTGGCGACCAGCCGGTTCGCCAATCTTAATGTTTGTTAAAATTTTAATAATTAAATATTTTATGTAATTTCTACTTTAATAGCTTCTTCATCAAAATATTTTAAAACTTCAAATTTTGATTGTCATATAATTCATTCATAATATTATAAAGGCCTTCAGTCATAACGTAATATGTATCTCTCACATTTTCTGTTAGCACCCGTAGAATTTATTCTTTAAATTAAAGTGGAAAGAATTAATCTTCAATTAATATAATAATATTTTTTTCTGAAACAAAGTATTTTTTTAATAATCTGATTACTGAAAATAGAGTCACTCAGCCTTTAAACTTTATGTGCACTAAAGAATATCTTTTTTAATTTATGTAATATCTCAAGAGTTTGCCAACAAAGTTTTCTTAGATTCATTATGACCAGATCGATTAATTCACAATGTTTAAATTTAAATGCATCAAACACTAAGAAAATAAAACGAATCGTTTAAAATAAACGGTTGAAAACAGGTTTTAAAAAAACTACTTAAAAAACGATATACTTAAAACTATAAGCATATACAAAAAATATATAACTAATATAAATACAATTTACTTACAAAAGCATGCAACTAACCCAAAAATAATTTAAATCATCCATTAATAACGGTTGTCATGTCAACAATCAGAACAGAATGCGCATGCGTGAATTTTCTTCGCCAGTTACGTAACGCAAATACGTGATTTTTTCTACGCCAGTTGGGGTAACGCTATGCGGATTAGAGATTTTTAATTTCCTTTATTCTGATTTATTTTAATTCAAAAGTACTTCAGAATGAATCTGAAAGATCGATTCATTAACAATGTTTAATTTTAAATGCATCAAACATTAAGAAAATAAACAGAATCGATTGAAATAATCGGCCGAAAAATTTTAACCCTAGCCTCATTACTGTTGGGAGAAAAAAAAAATGAAACCTTTCTCATTTGGCGGTGGGGGAAATGAAAGATTTTTTTTGGCGAAAAAGTTGGCGGTGGGGAAAATGGAAGATTTTTTGGCGGGAAAGTTAGTTTTTAATTAATAATTAAAATTCTAATTAAAAATTCGAAAAAAGGAACCCCAGGTGCACATTCCCAACCTCCAAGGTATACATGTACCAAATTTGGTAGCTGTATGTCAAACGGTCTGGCCTGTAGAGCGCCAACCCACACACACACACACATTGAGCTTTATTATAAGTATAGATAATTAGTTTGAGAGATATTTGACATTTTCTGTCAAGGGGTCGTTTCCGTATGTAGATTTGTAAAAATCTTGATATCCTTTGGACGTCGGTAACAGTATTTTTTTGTGACACTTTAAAAGTACATTTACAAGGTTTATATTAAAATCGATTTCTATTTAATTCATGACAAAAGAATTTTGGGAGAATTTTGATTCTTTTCCCAAAGAAATATTATAGAGCAAAGAAATATGATAAAACAATTTTTGAATTACACCTGAGCCTGAATCGGCTTTACGCTGAAAGTGCCAAAATGAAAAGTTTTTTGTGTGACCTAAAAAAAAAAAAAAGAAAAAAGAATAGGTTTTTCGTTGTTTAAAAGAAATATTAATTGTAGTGCTAAAAACAATATCTTTTCAATTAAGAGAGAGAAAAAAAAATTAAGTGACATTTTTTTATTTTTTACGAGCACAGAAGAAAATGTACTGCTTTTCGTTCATTAATAAATGCCAACAGTTTTCTTATATGCTTTACCGGCAATTTATATGCTTAGTTTTTTTATTGCGAAAGATTTTACTGTATGAGGACAGTGTATAAGTTATATGCGTGTTACAGACGTGGAAAAAAAATTTAAGAACATTACTCTAAATGTTTATTCATATATTTAATTTCTATTATTGTAGTATTTTTTAAAGATATTAGTCATATTTTGCTGCTTTTTATATGAAAAGAAATTTGAAAGAAGGTATAATTTTAAAAATAATTATAGGAATAATAATTATATATATAATTATGACAATGATTATTCCATAAGATTATTTCAGAAGTGGCCAACTTCATAGTCAAAATTTTATGTTAGAATTTACTTGCTTAAGCACAATAAATTTAATTAAATTGGCAAAGAAAAAAAATGTAACATTTATGTGCCAGCTATATTAAATGGAGTAACAAAATGAATTAAAAAATTACAATTCTTACTCATGCACCGAAATGCAATTTAATAAAAGCAACGTAGCTCTTAAAATTTTCAGAATAAATGTTAGTTTAATTTTTCCGGTCATTCTTAAAAGTTTGAAATTCTTCCCAAAAGAGTAAAAAATCGCTCTTTCATTAATAAACAATGGATATTTGTTGTTTTCCAGTTTCATTCGCTCCGCTTCTCTTCATTTAAATATTTCTTTTTTTTTAAAAAAAAGGCATAATTTTCAACTGGCAAAAATAGTAGTAAACTAAAATATTAATCAATATTTTGTGAATGATTTTTGATTCTTCCTTTTCACATGCGTGGTGAATAAATGTAAAGATAAATTTTGTATCTAATACTGAATCCATTGTTATGATATAATGATGCCTGAATGCTTTTTGATTTCATTTATGATTATATACAATGTTATTATAGTTAAAATCACGGCAGATTAATCTCATGAAATGTAATCCTTGGTTAAAGAATAATGAGCACTTAATTATTAATAAACTTAAACAAACACAAATGATCCGTTTCTTGTCATAAATTATGGAATTTGTTATGCGTTAATTACTAAGAGAAATAATTCGTTTGAATGTTTGTAAAATTAAATAGTGAAATCCTACAAATTACCTATTAAGAAATAAAATTTCCATTTTTCGTAATTAATTACATTTTATAATTGTTCTCATGCCGGCGTCCTGGCATAGGGGTAGCGCGTCTTCCTCGTGACCTGGGCGTCTTGGGTTCGAGCATGGTTGTTCTTCATCTGTGTTCTATCTGTGAGGTGTGTGAATGTTTCCCCCTGTAAAAAGGGGTTGTGCAATCGGATGTGTGTGAGTTTCATGAGCTCGAAGACTTCTGCCCTCGGGTGCTCAGGGGTCTTTACCCTCAGAAGCTACTGCACCCCCTTTCCTTGGTAACGCGGACACGACATCATCCTCATCAATTGTTCTCATATGAACCTACAAATTAAAATTTCGCTTGCTATTGGGCAAAAATTATCCTTAAAGTAGCGACTGTTAATAAAATATTAAGGTAACCAAAACCATTTTTTTACATTGATTTCCGATTTTTTTTGCTGCTGATGAAATTTTTTATATATTCTCACATTACAAAAGCGTGAAAAACGATACTTGTTTCAAGAAATGCATAAAAATAGCATTTAAAGGCGAAATAAAAGCCGTTGGCATTTTAAAACCTGTGAATGGGCCACTGAAAGCAATGCAGAGGATTTAATATGGAAATAATAGAAAAACTACTTGTTGGAAAAAGCTGAAACTTTGCATACACCCATAAAATGACCTTGTCTATAGATTTATGTTGCAACTTAAATATTTCTAAACTCTAATTTGAAATTTTTTTTCGCCTATTAAAAATTATTTTTTAACAATAAATATGTGTACAAAATTTGTAAAATATCTCAAGTTTTCATAACAAAAAGAGTTCAGGTCAAAAACTTTATAAATTTTTAAGATATGAATAACAGTACAAAATTTAATTTTGATATTAGAAAGTCAAACTTTTGTTAGTTCATGATTTCGAAGCGAATAGACCTGGAATAATGAACTTTGCTTCAGAGAATAACTTTTGATGTAGTTTTAAAATTTGACTAGAAAAATGGGCATGGTCAATGAAAATTTGGAAATTTGCTCTTATTTCAATATATACAATGTCCCTTATGAAATGTTTAATTCAAAAATCTTTAACGGTACTTTAATTCTACCTTTCTTATGATGGTGCAATTAGGGATTACAATACCGAATACCGGTATTTTGAGCCATTTGAACCATTTTGTAATACCGGTATTCACAAGTTTAAATACCGATTTTTCGGTATGAATTCGACTTAATATTTACTAGAAATTTCTTTAAAATTGTCTTGTAATTGTTTAAATTGTTAAGGGATCGCCAACTTAACAAAATAGTATGCTTTTTTGTTTTCATGTCTCCCTAACAAACGAAATTAATTAGACTGTGAATACAAAGTTGTATCTTACAATCAAGACAAGTGATAAAATACTGTATGACAATGGATTGTAAAACCCTCCACGCTTTTGCGCATGCGTTATTATGGGTTTACTTTGACAAAATAGGAGTGAGAGGAAAGATGAAAGGAGATGTTTAGGAGCAGATTCTAAAACACGTTAGAACTAGGGATTGCAATACCGGTATTTTGAGCCATTTGTACAATTTTGTAATACCGGTATTCACAAGTTTAAAACCGGTTTTTCGGTATTTACTAGAAATTTTTAAAATTGTCTCCACTATGTTCAGGTATCGCGAACATAGCAATATTGTATACGTTTTTGTTTTTATGTCTCCCTAACGGGCGAAATTAATTAGCTAATTATTGGCTTAATTAATTGCTTAAATTTAAATTAGCAAAACATGGATTATCCCTGAAAGAAAATATTGTATCCATAACGGCTGATGGAGCAACAGTTATGAAAAAAGTTGGAAAGTTGATTGGTGCAAATCAGCAGTTGTGCTATGCACATGGAATTCAATTAGGAGTAATAGATGTATTATAACAAAAATATAAAGAACAGAAGAATCCAAATACTGTGGATATAGAAACTTCGGATTCCAACTTTGAAAAGAGTAAGAGTGAGAGTGATATTGACAATGAAGATAATGACAATGTAATTGTTGAAGAAGATATTGCTAATGAGGATGAAATATTAACCTATTAAGAATTGCTTCTTATAATTTATAAAGTTCGAAAAATTGTTAAAATATTTAAACGTTCCCCTATAAAAAGGATATATTACTAAAATATATTCTAACTGAAAATAAAACAGAATATATGTTAATATTAGATTCTAAAACATGTTGGAACAGTTTACTCCTAATCATGGAACGGTTTTTGAAACTGAGAAATCCAATCCAAAAAGCAATAATCGATTTAAACCTGTAAATTAATTTTTCAGATTGTGAATTCGACTTAATATCCAAAACTATATCAGCTCTACTTCCAATAAAACTAACTATTGAGGCATTATATCGTAGAGATTCTAATTTATTAACAGCTAATGCAACAATACATTTCATGTTGCAGTCACTGAAAGAACAGCACACATTAGTATCTGAAGAATTATATATTACATTGAAAAATTGAACAGAAGAAAGGCATACAGAAATAGAAAATGCCTTATGGTATTTACATAATTCTGATGATTTTAAAAATGAAGAAAAGAAAATAACCAATTCAAATCTGATTAAGTTAGAGTAAAGTTTCTTAAAAAAAATTTTCCCACAAACCTATCCACATTCAGAATTCGGTTCAATTATCGAAGATTATGATGTCGCTACTGTCAATAGTGAAAAGGAATTGTCTCTTGAACAAAAATTAGAATTAGCGATAAATAAAAAAAATCTCAACGAACCAAAATACAATACAATCAGCTATAACCAAAACCATCCGACGAGAAATCGATTTATTTGAAGATGAGGGATTTAGAGGTAAATACTTGGAAAAAGTGTATCGCAAATTGCTAACAGTACCACCAACTATCGTAGATGCCGAAAGAGCGTTTTCGACAGCTGATAATTTTTGCACAAAATTACATTTCAGGTATAATGACAGTATAATTGATGCATTATGTTTTTAAGATCACATTTTAAAAATTTGTAATAGTATCACAGACTGAATAGTAATGTTAACACTTGTGTCCCCTCACATGTTTTTTTAAATGGTAAAGAGATAGCGGATAATTTAGCTAAGACTGCCTCAGTTGACATATTTCATGGTGATGCAACACTAAGTTTTTCTGAAATCCTCTATCAAAAAGATAGAGTCGAGTGCACTTTGAAGAGTCCCACCTGCTCACCCTTGGTACTTTGGTAAGAGTCCCGGTTGGTGTCACCGTCTGAATATCTCTAGAAATCAGCAAACGGCTCTCTCTCGTTTTTTAAGTGGACATACCAAATCCCTCACCTTCTAACACGGATGGAGAATCTTTGCTGAATGTCCTTGGTGCTAGACAGATCAAGCCTCCCCCAATCATATTCTTAAATGTTTAAATTTTACGATTTTTGAGATTTTAAGGGAACCGCTATTGTTTTTGGACTTTTTAGAGATCTTTGGTTTCATGGAGGTGGTATAGCACAGCTGTACCACCTTGGATCAGAAACAACAACAACAATTTTTTGTGATTGAAATAAAGAAGATGTTCTTTACTTTTTAGTGATTCTTTATATACTGTTATAATTTATAAGTTACAAATTATTTTTGTGATATTTACATTCTCTAATAAAACTGGTAAATAAAACAAAGAAACACCCGTGTTTTCTTTCTTTTCCTAAAATTTCTAATACCGGTATTAAAACCGCTATCCCGGTATTAAGATCTAAAAAATACCGAAAACCGGTATTGAACTTTTAATCCGATATTGCAATCCCTAGGTGCAATGAACGAGATAGAGAATAAAACACCGTGGCTCTTTTTTTTTTGAAATTTTATCTTTTCACCCATTCTGCGAAATTTTTTTTGACGAATTCTAATTAGGAACAACTGAATTTAAATTTAAAGATAATTAATGTATTGAGACATAAATTAAAAATTTTTTTTATCGAGTTTATTTTATATAAGCTCTTATAACATTTCTAGACCTTCTGTTAATATTATACAGCCTAAACTGCAAATGTTGTATTTTAATTATAAATTCGACTGACAAAAAAAAAAAGAAAAAAAAAAGGATTTTAAGTAATTCCAGGAAGAATTTGATCACAAATGCAGTTCCCAATGGACGGTTTTTAAATAACTTTCCAGTATAAGCGATTATCAAAATAGTTTTCAGATCATTTTCAGCTTGAGATAATTCTGCATATTTCATAAAATATTTGGGACGAAAGTCTATTAAAAGCAAATTGATAAATTAAATTAACTTAATCTGAAGGAAATAGACCCCAGAAAAATAAGTGAAAGCCCCTTTTTATTTTAATTTGAAACTGACCATTCAACTGAGAATCTCAGTTCCTAGAAATAAAACGCTGCAAGTGTATTACTTTCAAGTTGGTCCCTTCATGTTGTTTTGAAGGTGCATGGATTGGTTTGAAATATTTTGATAAATATTAATTCAAAGCGATACTGAAAAATAATTTTCAAACAACTATTTTATATTTCATGTCTATGCAAACAGCATGATGAAAAATTAATTCATATCACATCATCCACATCAATAAAATTGCTCAAAATTAAAGTTTAAGAGTATTGTCCGATTTACTGTTTTTCATTCATTTTAATGTTCTAATATCATTTTCATATATTTATAATAACTACCATAGAAATTTCTTAAATGTAGGATATTTTGTTTCATCGTGAATAAATTTTTGGAAGAAAATGTATGAATGTTATAACTTGTCAGTGCTGCTTCATAATTCTTTCTAAAATGTTTTCGACAAATCGGTGAAAACCTATATTTTAGTTTCTGTCGGTATTTTCTGTTTTTGTTGGTATTAATATTAACTTCATTTCAGTTTTCGACAAAATTAATCTAAGAATGATAACTAGAATTTCAATATAAAGAAAAAAATATCATCCAAATGGAAAAATTCGTTCTACGTTCCTTTTGTATCGTTAAAAAAAATTTTGTTTGATCTCATATTTTTAAATGAGCAATTCTGATATATATATATATATATATATATATATATATATATATATATATATATATATATATATATATATATGTATGTATGTATAATTTTAAGTTTATTGTGTCTTTCCTGAAAAAAAAACCCAACAACAACCGCGATTTTATACAAAAAGAAAAAGGTGTTTTTTTTAATTAACTAACTATTAGAGTTCAAGAAATAGCGCCACCAGTCCAAGTAGAACCTAAATAAACCGAGGCAAACATCTGAGCTTCTGGAAAATTCTTATAACTTTAAGCGATATATATATATATATGTATGTGGGATAGGCTAAATGAAGACGAGGAAGTGTCTTTAAAATTTTTTTAATTAACCATAAGCTTAACATTCAAGATCGTAAATAACAAAAGGATGCAGAGCCTATTCCACAGCGTAAAGTAAGAACGCCACGTCTCTCCCAAGTCTTTTTCTGGATCTGCCTTTTTAAGAGGCATCTGGCTGGCTTGCATCACGTGGAGAGGACTCACGTGATCAGCTGGGGCCTTCTTATAGGTTGCTCTGGTGAGGATTCTTTCCCACATGTATGTATGTGTGTGTGTGTGTGAGAGAGAGAGAGATTGTGTGTGTGTGTGTGAGAGAGAGTGTGTGTGTGAGAGAGAGTGTGTGTGTGAGTGAGTAACTTTTTTACTTTAATTGTGATGACATCTCATTTTTAGACAACGGTGATTCCAGTCGTTCTTTTGACTATGAAAAATGCGAAACCCTGTTTGAAGAGAATGGCTTGACCTGCAGCGACATCACAAGCGAAACTGTAAGTCATCATCAGACATTGATCTATTGACAAAAATGATTTTTCAGATTTTAAATTGTGTCTGTTTGCTACAAACTTTTTATAATAGACGTCTGATATACAGGATGATTCCAAATTCTTGTTATAGACTTATAGGGGAGGAAGAGAACCATGATACGAATCATATTCGAATAGGAAACCCAGGTTGAATCCATTTCTTTAGTCATACATACAGGGTTTCTCAGTTCAACTGAAACAAGATGTTCTCTTTCTAACTTCTATACTAGTAAAGATATGTTAATGAAAATTTCCACAGTTGTACATTTATTTGAAACAATCCTTTTTGTAAAGTGCAAGTGATTGGAGTAAGAGATGGAATGAAAGAGAAGCGTTTAATAACGGCACTTCGGACGAGCGCAGTGTTTATAGAAACTGTTCGAAACTGCGTCCACCAACAGCGGTACATGCTTGGCAGCATCGGTGAAGTGACTGCCAATGATGCCAGGTATTCACACGAATTCACGAATCACGTACACCAGGTATTCACGAATATGAGTGTAGCAGCTACTCATATTCGAACAACGAGATCCTCAGTTGACTCAATTGGAGTCTTATAAAGCCGACTCTTCTAGAAAAAGTAATTGATGCTGATTAATCGGAGATCGGGGTGGACAAAGGTCTGGCTCAATGCGCCACTGTTTAAAATTTCATTGACATATTTTCACTCGTGTAGAAGTTAGAAACTAAACATCTTGTTTCAGTTGAATGGAGACATCCTGTTTCAAGAAATGGATTGCGATTCTTTTGTGAGTCTCTATCTCCCTTTTGTACCGTGTGAAATCCCTCTGTATAGGTATCTATGTGCTTTTTCTGGCAATATTTCTGGACTCCTTTGTGCGACCTTCAGTGAATTATTTTGGTGTTTCTCTGTTTATAAAGAATATTAAATTTTAATTTTTCTTTAAAAATTCCTCGGTTTATAGGAAACTTCCTCATTGTTAGACTATTAATATCAGTAAAGAATCTTGAATGTTCAGCGGAGAAGGAAATGATTAACAAAATTAAAATCTGCCGTTATTATTAAGCAATCGTGTTTCATAAATTTTATAATATTATGACCATTACAAAGCATGCCACTTAATATTAAAAAGCAAGGTTTGACGCAACAAGCTGCCGCTCTGTGTAGGAGTGAGGGAGTCACGACTCCGCCCGACTGCAAACCTGATTTGCTGGTAGTGTATAGACGGGCATTCTCCTCTTCCTTCTGCTAAAAGAATTCGATTGGTCCGCAAACGAAATCGATGCGAGTGCAGGAGACCTTAACGATAAAAGTATTGTTCAGCGACGTTCGAAACTAATTAGTATGAATAAATCGAAATTAAATCAAGAATAAAAAATTTCATCAGTTTGATTATTGTTTATCTTCCAAAAAGAGGAATATCAAGCCGCGGATATTGAAGAGTTCAGCCGTATTTTCAGTTCAATAACGTCAACTCAATAACTGAAAGTAGAAAAGTGTGTCTTCATTTGATTAACATCAGATCAGTTTGACATTGAAACTCTAACGACAGTATTTGAAAATACTTAAGATCTTGCCCTTTCGAAATAAATGAAATCATCATCACTACACACCCGGCACAAAACAGTTTGCAAGCGTCGAATACTTATTCAATACTTGAAACAGATCGGGCATTTAAATAGAAGCTGATAGCATTTACGGCTTACCAGCATCGCTTCGATGCAGATAAAAAAATTTTTACATTCCAGGTGCAGTCTTTTAAAAAAGGATATTGCTTGTTATTCCAAAATTAATCATCGTACAAGGCATTTACAAAACTTTCCTTTTAGTACACCTTCTAAATGTGTATGAAATACTTTTAAATAATTTACATATTTTGATTTACTCAAACTTAATTTTTTCATTTCGAACACTTTCCGATTTCGAACACATATTTAAATTCTCCTGATTAAAATGTCTACATACATATAACATCTTGCAATTTTATGAAAACAATTGATGAATTATAAACTATTGAAATGTTGAAATCCTATTATCAAATAAGAATTTCCGTATTTTCAATAGGATAGAATGAATCCTTAACAATAATTCTTATTTTACACGAAAATGTTCAATAAACAAGACAAAAATTATGCATTTTTTAAAAATACGAAAGTATATTTTATCTTTTTAAAAAATTCATAAGTTAAAAAGTTTTAATTTAAATTTACAAACATTTTGAAACTAATTGAAGGAATTCAAGTTTCAATCCGTTTCAAGCGAATTGTTTCAAAGATATGCTGTATGAAATACAAAAGTAACTCTTTGTGTGTGAATAATGCTGTGTCATTAGTTTTCGATAAATTACCATTTTTTTAAAGCTTAAGAACGTTTCAGTTAACTTACTTAATATTTCGGTCCAGTAAAAAGGGAGAAAAGATTTTAGAAATGATTTAAAGCATCCGATCGGATATCATAAATTTCGCCAATTACAAAATCCATTTGACACAAAATTTTCGCTGATGGAACATTGCGTTATTCAAATGAAAATGATTATCTTAGAGAAAACCTTTTAATATTACCTCGTCAGCATTCGAGTTTATTTTGTCAAAACATATGCACTTTTAATAATTATTACATAAAAAAATCAAATATAAGATTTTATAATTTAGATTAATTTATATTTGTAACATATCGGACTCGTTCGAGTTTTTATCGCGTGGAATATCTTCATTTTTTGAATCGTGACAAACGAGTATGATATTTGAGCCCGCAGCCCCTCTCACTAAACTTTCACTTCGTTCCCTAATGGTAACGTTCAAAGGATTAATTCGCCAGGACGTTCGATCTCGCACATGATGGATTTAACACTTTAAATGCATGAATTTTATATTTTTTTTATAAATAAAATTTGAAATCAACAGCGAAAGGGGTGTAGTTAATGAAAAAAAAAAAAAAACCTACACACAAACACAAGATTTTTTTTAAAATTTAATGAAATATATATCGATCATCATCATGAATAATTTCTCCATGAGTTCTGCTGCTCACAATAATGTAATATTTCAAGCATTAATAATAACTCTCATTACACTGCATAGCATGAAAATTCACGAAATAATTATTTTCAGCATAAAGGAAAGTTGCATTTGTTACATGACAACTATTTGGTGACTTTGCATAGTGGAATTTTACACCTCAATCTGTTTAAAAAATAAAGGTCAGCGAACAAAACCATCTTTTCTTACATCCATAGAAGGCAAAGGATAAGATGACCCTCTAGGTTTAGTGAACTTATGTAGAACAGATTTTGCATATTGATGTACTTTTACGTCACCAAAAAAGCATACATTTATCAGTATAAGTAAAAATATAAATATTTTTCGTTATTCTTACTTTGTTTCTATCTGAAAACAATTTTCCCTGCATGTTTTTATTAATTTTTACATAAATAAACGTAATTCGTAACAAGGAAATTGTACTCAGATAGCGCCAACAATGAAAATTGTCACTGATAAAGGAATAAACTTTCAAATTTCTAGTTGCTTTCGGAAACAATAAAGTAGTTTGGTATAAATTAAAATTTAAAAAAAAAACCCACAAAGCAAAGGTTGCCACATAAAGAGATATGAAGTTTTAAACATACGATGCAGGTTTACATCGCTATGCATTTAAGGGTTAAAACTGAAGCCAAGTCACGAAAATGATTCAATCGTATGAGCGGCCTCTCTCGAACTATTCAGACTACTAAAAGCTTCCACATTGCAATGCCTCCTTCAGTTTACATTTTAACATTAAAAAAAAGGTGTTTGAATGTTTTGAATTATTAATTCGTTTACCTCGTTCAGTTATTGCCCAACATAGTAAGACCTTTGCATGATCTATTTCTGAAGAAATTCTAAAGATTCACGAAATGCAATAATATGAATAGAATATTTTCAACATTTTTAGACAGACGGCTGCACTTTCTACTGTACGTGCGATGAGCAGCACATGCAGACTTACGAGGCAGAGGATTCTACTTCTTGCGGCGAGAATCAAGTAAGAGGATTTTCATTTCATTTGCCGTTACGAATCTTCAAATCATTTAAAAATTCGAATGAACTGTCAATGAAGACTTACATGGTAAAATAATTGCAAAAATAAAATGAATAAATATGAGATCATAATTCATGTCTTGACAATTTATAAATTTTATATGATGAGGATTAAAAGATAATTTTCAAGAGATTTTTAAGGCGTTTGATTATAAAAATGAATCATTTATTTAAAACATTTTGTTGGTTTTTGCAAGCATTCATTTTAAATTTGCGTATGAATTCGCTTCTGATAGAATCGGGCGTAAAAAGCAGAAGAAGAAAAATTTAAAAAGCACTCTTACTTTATCTATCTGCCGCTTTGTCCTACAGATAGACAAAGTGCAGCAGCTAAAATCGAGAGGGGTTTTTATAACTATTCAAAGTGAATTAGAAATTTCATTAAACTATATCTGAGGATTAAAGTGAATGTGGATAGAAACATTTTCTTTTTTTAAATATATTGCGACTTAATTATAGCAGTATTCTTAGCATCTCACATTTTGATGATCTTAGCTTTGATCTTCACATTTTGGAATTTAGAATAAATTTATTCTAAATTTTAGTGTACAAGTAGCAGCGAGATTTCGATAATATAAAATTTATTAATTATTTTCCTCCTTTAGATATTGTTTTATTTTGTTATTCATTATAATGGAGCCTTGAAATCAGTTTTCCTCTTTGATTGCAACCCTCACTTTGATTCAAAACCAAATGAAGTCAAGCAATCGTTTAGTATGTAATCGTTTGAAAAATGTTAAAATATCATATAAGAGAGTGCAGAGAATTTTAAAAAAATCAGGCAGCGAGTGCAACTCTGATTGCAACATTCCGTTCTTACCGCAGAGCTAGTATCTCAGCTTTATGGTTCTTACAAACGGTAAACTTCTGTTTACAAATTGTAAAATCGTGCATAATGAATAGAAAATAATGAATATAAAATATTAGTTAAAAAAACTACTTTTATTGGTATACTTAATATTAGAAAATAATAGTTTTATATAAAATCTGATGTTCACAAAAATAATAAACGCTTGAACGTTGAAAACAATATGATAAGGAAGTTTATCCTCAATGAAGATCGTTAAGAAAAAATTCATAAATATTCAGAATGAAAAAATGATGCCTTACATGTAGTTTAAAAATTCCAATTTTCTTGGAGTAAATCTACTTGTGTTTAACGATTTTAAGATTTTTTTTTTTTTTGTAATGACTTTCAAAATTGTAAAAAAAAAAAAAAAAAAAAAAAAAAAAAACTGTTTTTTACTGTTTAAAGCATTTAGAAAAGCAGTTTTCATTTAATAAAAAATGTATTTATTATTTCGATTTATTCCTCTTTATGTTTTTTAAATTCCTTTCTAGAAGTAAAAAATCCTTTTTTTCAGAAGCAAGTTTGATGTTCTGCGATGGTGTTTGAATTAGATATTTTAAGAACAATAAAAAAGTTTTTATAGTTGCATTATCTCTCGATATTATAACTTAGAAGATTTTGAAAGATAACAAATTAAATACCAGTTCATCAAAATGTAAGAAATTTGGAAGATTTTCTAGCTATATATTAATTTTAATTACCCGAACTAAACCTATTTTAAACACTCAAGGAAGTTAATTAAAATTGTAAGAGCTTCAGTTATATTATACTTTTGATAAGCACTATAAGGCTTTGTTTCTTAAAATAAATCACTGAAATTTGGGGCGATTTTTTTTACATAAAATATTTTATTTAATTAATAAGCCATTGATAATTTTTCAAAAAAATTATTATAGATACAGTGATGAAAATTCTATGAATTTCTCCCTTTCTTTCCCTTTCTTTTAATAAAAAGTGAGAGATTATTGAAAGTTTTTTATATCTACCTAATGTGAAAAGTATTTTACTGAAAATTTGTTCTCAATAAATTATCTCGCATGAAATAATTATGAATAAAAATATACACGAAACTGTTTTGAAGATTATTTCCCTACTAGCCGCCTTTAGCGACCAGCCAGTTCGCCAATCTTAATGCTTGTTAAAATTTTCAATTAAATATTTTTTTGTGACTTGTCTTTTAATAGCTTCTTCATGAAAATATTTTTGTTTCAAATTTTGAAAATCATATAATTCTCTCAAACTATTATAAAGGCCTGAAGTTACAATGTACTATGCATCTCTGTAATTTTCTGTCAGCACCCGTAAAGTATTAACTTTAAATTAAAGTTCAAATGATTAAATTGCAATTAAAATTAAAAAAAAACATTTTTTTTTTACTGAAACCAAACATTTTTTTCTTCATTACGAGTACTGAAAACAGTCATTCAACATTTACGTCTTATGTGTAGTTCAGAATAATTTGCATAATTTATATAATATCTCAAAAAATATTCAACAAAATTTTCTCATATTCATCATAAAATTCAGTTATTAGTTTTACTTTTAAAAGGATTTAAATGGCGTGATTAATAATATTTTATTTTGTTTCGATCTATTAATAAATTTCCACTAATTACGAAACCTAAATTTTATACAGTCCTTTGGTCCCAAGGAATCATATTCTGCGAAATATTCCTGACACTTCAATTTTAAATATATAAATGAACGTTTCTATCTTCTTCTATGAAATCTGGTGGATTTATGCAGTTTTGAATAGAATAGTTAAGAACAATCAACATTTTCATAATCTTAGGCCAATTAGTCTTGAGAAACCATAAAGCTCATTTGGATATCGTCTTTGAGACGGTCAATGAAGTGATCTAAATCGCCCGTTTTTATTGATTTCATACATCAGTCAATTTTAATGACTGATTTAATTGATTGGAGTGAAACTCTTTTTATTTAAATATTATTGTCACAAAAATATTTTGTTAAATATGATTCACAGAGCAGATGATCTAGATAAAATCTAATCATTCGTAAGTTTTTAGAGCACTTATTGACTCGGATTATATAAAATGTAATTATTTACCTCATTTAGACCATTTTAACAAGAGTATTTCTATTATTAAAGGTTTACAAATTAGCCATTGAGCTCTGAATTAAATGGACATATATTAAAAAATGGACATGTTTGCCTTAAATAAAGCTGATTTATTGAATTAATCGTGTAAACATTGTAAAAGATCGTAGAGACCTTTTTCTCATTTATTTTTTTAGAAAATATCGTATTTTATATTTATTTCATTTCATACAGACACGTGCTGAAAATGACGCATTTCTTGATTTAATTTCCAGTAACAGTTCATTTATTAATTTTTTTATTTAAGATTTTATCTATGTGATGGCAACACGTTGATAAAAGTTAATTTTCCAAATGCATGCATAACGTGCTCTTACAAGTAAAATTTAATTTTTTATTTTGCACGAAATGAATTATGGAAAAATATGACTAAAATATTTTTATTTAAAAATTCATTAAAAATAGAAGCTTATCTTATAGGTTCAAACATAGAAATAATTTTTATAAACTTTATTTTAAAAAGATAATTTTTTGAACTTTAATTTGATGCAACAATCATTTTTGTGTGATAATTTTTTCGGAATTTATCGTGAAAAAACACCGAAATTTTGCTTCATTTTCAATTAATTAAAATTGTAATTGAAAATTAGAAAAAAAAAATGTTCCGGACCTCCGAGGTACTCATGTGCCATATTTGGTAGCTGTAGATCAAACGGTGTAACTTGTAGAGCGCCAAAACACACACATTCTGCTTTATTATAAGTATAATTGAAGAACAAAAGTTTCAGGATCTTAATATTTGTAGAAGCAGCATTATTAATTTTAATCACTCTTGTGATACATGCGCAAAGATCAAGAATAATAATATATACTGATAATCAAAATTGTGCTTCAATTCGTTTTAAAATTTGTCATTCGGTTTGCGGAAAGAGAAACTCTGATCATTTTGATTGTCATAATTGTATTATTTATTTCATTTTTATTTGCTTCGGCAAATACAAATGAAATAAATAAAAAAGGTGAACATATTTCCGAATACCTCAGAATTTCTTAACATGTTCTTAATTCATAAAGTATTTAGAAATACTTTTCCAATATTTTGGAATATAAAAAAATATGTGAAAGATTTTATACAAATTCAATTTTATCCTAAAGTGTTTTGCTACTATTTTTCTTTGAAAGAGATTTTTCACTTTCAGATGTGCATGAGTGGTTCCTGTTTATCCGAGCAGAGTGCCAATGGTACGATATTTTATTTTTGAAACATTTTTTTCAATTCTTTTCTAAATAATTGACTGTTCAGATATCTCCACCGCCTAATTAGACGAGACATTTTGTTTGATTCATCTGAAAACCCTTCGTGCATTTCGCTTTATTTGATAATTTCGTGAGATCTGTTTCTTTTTAGATTGGATAAAGAACTGACTTAAAGAGCGACCATCTTTTCGGGCAGAGTCAATACTTAACTTTTAAAGCTGAGAATTCAGATAAGAATTTTGATTTTAATGAAAATTATACAAAGCAAGAAACTTTTTTTTTTAATTATTACTTTTTATATCACTTTCATTTCCATTTTCTTTATAGCTGAAGAAAAATACAAAAGTTGAAGGTCGGGTTCTGGGTGACAGTTTACGATTCAAAGTCGACTCAAGCTACCGCATTTCAGATGAACTTTATGATACCAGCTAGTTCTTTCTGTTTCTGATTTGATCTTAAATTACAATTCGAACATGAATGTTGATAAATAACAAATAAATTTAGAACGAAGTAATGCTGCAAGAAATGAATTTTGTCGCATTGAGTAAGGACAAAACGGCGAAATATCGTTGCATTATTCGAGAAGGGCTTTCTTTTATGAAAATCCCATTAGATTAACATAATATAAATAAATAAAAACTAAAGTGAATTAAAAAAAAAAACTTCTCTATAAACCACGTTGCATCGATGGAATTCTGCAGTCATTGTTAATGGAAAGGCCGAACGTTGTACATCAACTCGTGTATAAACAAAGATGTTTTAAATTATTTTTTCCCATTTGGTTGTAAGAAACGAAAAAATTTTGCTAACTTCTATTAAATGATTAACAATAATAAAAAAAAAAAAGACGTCACATTTTTTTTGTATAAATAACACTGATTTTAAAATAGACAGTTTTCAAGAGGTGATAAAAATTTCAAAATGGGCATTGTTTTTAGTTTCGATGTAATTCAGCTGATTTCCGAATCCAATACATTGTTTTATTGTAGAGATGCTTTCTTTTGTTTAATTTCATTTGCTTCCTCTCTGAAATAACAGAATTCTCTAAGTGATTTTTTTTATTTACTTTGAAATTTCGTATAACTTTGTAATACTGATGATATTCAAATGCTTTTATAATTTTATTTATGGGCAACACTTTTATAAAATTAAGCTAGAATGAATTTTATAAAAAGAAGATTCCTAGATATATATATCCGTAATTTAGCGACCCTATTTTAGAACTGCCTTCAGATGAAAGCATGGTTTAGAGCATTTGAAATTTTTGTAGGACATAATAAAGGGACAAGAATTTGTTTGAGAAAATTTAAAAATTTTTTCTAAATTTTGACGCCAGGAGCTGTTTTTTTTAATGAACAATATAATGGTGATTGCCTGTTTAGTTAGTTTTCGTAACCTTTTTATTCGTTGGTCTCTCTTAACACAGTAACATAATCATTAAATTGCTCTATCTTTAAAGTGAATTGTAAATTTTAATTAAAACATTTACAAAGCCTGTTAATTACACTTTCGAGTGCAACTGCCTTCGAACGCACTCAAGCTTACTGGTGTTAATTAAAACTTACAGCAAAACAGGCACTTTGGCAGTTAACACGAAAAAAACAAAACATTCAAACGGCGGAATGTCTTTCGAAGCAAGCTCTCAGACGACATTTACAACGTGCAACTACGAAGCACTAGCTCTCGTAACGAAGTGTCGTTCAATGGCTATACTCAATCGAAAATTTGTACCATAATTAGTTTTTGTGCAAAAGATTTAAACGAACGAAGAAGAAGAAATAAATTTTTGTTCACATCGTACAGCAGCTGTCATAAAACAGAAAGTTTCTCAGAGATTTTGTTTTCAGTGTGTTGGTTATTGCTAATCAGAATGTCGTTACGTTTACCAGATCGAGCTTTGTTGTTTAAATTGTTTTATCAAAACGATAGTTCTACAGTAGTTGTTGCAGACAACATCGGATTTTGAAGGAGATACATTAACTATTAAAAATCTTTGAATAATGATAACCAAATTTGAAAAAAAAAAGTTTAATTAATTTGGTTGCTCCGTTCAACCAAAAGATCCTACAGAGCATTCTGAGGTATTATCTGTGCAAGCTCTAATTTGTGCATAGCAATCTCCAGATGATTTCTAGAGTCGGCACAGGTTCTCATTTCAGTTTCTTGCTCATCTTGAATTTATTTCAATGGTAATCTTGGTTGATTTGATTGGATGGAGTTTACTGGCGCTAAAACCATTTATGATTACGCAGGGCCAATTATAAGATGTAAGTAAAAATATGGTTCATGAAAAATGTATGGTCATATTTTAAAAGGTTAATTAAAATTTCTTTTTAATGTCTGAAATAGTCTATTTGCAATAGAAATAGTCAATCTGCCTTGGAACAGATGAAACGCACTTTTATTTGGATGGTTCGGTGAATACAACCGCCAATTCGAGAACCAGAAAATCTGTCTTACAGATATTCCTTAGCAGTCCCCAAAAGTGTTGGTGTGGTGCATGGGTTTACTGCATCATCTGTTCTGGGCCCTGATTTCTTCGTGTAATTAAATACTGGATATTCAGTCCATCTCTCGATGACCGAACCAGCAAATATGTATCATGATCTGCAAGTACATCAGTGCCTTTCACGCACCATTTTTATGGTAGATAGAGCTCTTCCACATATTAGACTTTGTGTTAAGAATGTCTCCAAAAATCATTTCATAGTCAAGAGTGTGTCATCATCTGCCAGTTTCATGATCTGTATTCTTCCTGATCTCCGATCCATGTGACGTCTGGATTTGGTTGAAACTCCTGAAAAGTCATAATGAGACAAGAACTTTACTTGATCTTTAATGCAGCATTTCGTGACTTATGCATAGCATTTTCCAGAACACATTGCGGTTAAGTATGGAGCATGCTATCATACCATTCCAGATGATAGCTAAAAATGATGGTCGTATTGTTGAACATGTTTTATTGTAATAAGATTTATAAACTTTCGTAAATATTTGCTAAATGTAAATATTCGTAAATATTTGCTCTTCATTAAAATAAAATTCCACTTCGAGGTCATTTTGGTTCGCTCAATTACATTTCCGCCGGCCGTCATTGTGTCCTACACAAAATTTCATAACTTTCTGAATATTAGTTTTGTCTATAGACTACTTTAAAATAGGGTTGTTTAATTATGTACAGCCTGTACACTGAAAATTAAAATCTATTTAAAAGGAGTTTGAAATTCCTAATTCCTTAGAGAATTTTTATTAGTGACACATACTTTTGTAATCTTTTTCTCTCCTTATTTAACCTTATTTATTGTCAGTGATTTCTTTCGCTTTATTGAATTCCTTATTTTTGATTTGTGATAACAATTTTATATCTATTGCAATGATAACAGCATATTGAAAAAACTTTTTTATTGTTTCAGATGATTATTCTTATTCTTCAGGAGAATCGGAAGGGGGCGATAATTCTCATTCCAGTCAGTCACAGAAATACAAATCATCATCAAATGAATATATTGATGAAGGCAGTGACGGGAAGATGAATAGGGAATCAGCAGGATTTGAGGAGAGTGGAGTTATGACGGAGAATGACAATAGTTATTCATTTTCATCATCCGTTTATGAGAAGAAGAGTAAAAATTCGAAATCACGTAAAGAAGGGAAGAAAAAACAAGAAGCTTCTAGTGACTCGACAATTGATAACAATGAAGACTATGTAGAAAAGGAAAGCTCCGCGGAAGACAACACGTTTGCTGCAGATAATGAAAATGAAGATGATTTAAGCATCCAAAAAAGTAGAATGAAATCCAGAGGTAAAAATAGAAAAAGAAATGAGAATGATGCGTCTTCAGATGAAATAGATAATTTAAACACTTCTGGAAGTAAATCCAAATCTGCATCGAGGAAGAGTAAGAAAAATGCACAAGTAGACGATAATGGATCAGATGCATATTCAGGTAGCAGCGACGATCTGAACTCTAAAGTTGGGATAACAAAGTCGGGGGGAAAAGAGGATAAAAGTAGACAATACGAAGAAGACGAATCAGATGAATACTCAGGTGGCGATGATGATCTCAGTTCTATAACAGGCAATTCGGAAGGGAAAGAGGGTGAAGAAAGTAAAACAGATGGCGATGACGAGTTGCAGGAATCTTCAAGCGGCGACGATGATTGGATTTCTAAAGCTGGAATATCAAAATCGGGGGAAAAAAAAGATGGCCAAAACGAATCAGATCAATATTCAGGTGGGGATGATGATATGAGCTCTATAACTCGCAAATCAGGAGAAAAGAAAGGTAAAAAAAGTAAAAAAGGCGGTGACGGGGAGCCAGATGAAAATTCAGGTGGCGATGATTATACGAATTCTATAACTGGCAAATCAGGTGGAAGAAAGGGTAAAAAAGGCGGAGGAAACGAATCAGATGAATATTCAAGTGGTGATGATGATATGAACTCTACAAATCGCAAATCCGGAAGGAAGAAAAGCAAAAAAAGTAAAAAAGGTGGCGAGGAAGAGCCATATGAAAATTCAGGTGGCGATGATGATCTGAGTTCTATAACTGGCAAATCAGGTGCAAAAAAAGGTGGCGAAAACGAATCAGATGAATATTCAGGTGGGGATGATGATATAAGCTCTATAACTCGCAAATCAGGGGAAAAGAAAGATAAAAAAAGTAAAAAAGGTGGCGAGGAAGAACCTTATGAAAATTCAGGTGGCGATGATGATATGAGTTCTATAACTGCCAAATCAGATGGAAAAAAAGGTAAAAAAGGCGACGAAAACGAATCAGACGAACATTCAGGTGGTGATGATGATATGAACTCAACAATTCGCAAATCAGGAGGAAAGAAAGGTAAAAAAAATAAAAAAGGCGGTGACGATGAGCCAAATGAAAATTCATGGGGCAATGATGATCTGATTTCTACAAATGACTATTCTAATTCTAAAGGAAAGAAGGGTGGAAGAAAAAATGATTTAAAACAATCTTCTAATGAAAATGTGAAATGTAAATGCGCAAAAGATGCTGCAGGAGATAAAAAAGGCGCTACAGAAAGCGTGAATGATTCAGGCGGAGTATCCTCTGGTGACAAAAAAGGGGATTCGAGTGATAGTGCAGGAGGAGCCACTAAAGGCGCAAAAAATACTGCAGGACAAAAGAAAGAAGAGGAAAAATCTTCTGGAGGTGTAGGAGATATAACAGGCACTACAGAAAGCGTGAATAAGGCAGGCGGAGTATCTGCTGGTGACAAAAAAAGGGATTCGAGTGATAGTGCAGGAGGAATCACTGATGGCGCAAAAGATGCTGGAGGACAAAAGAAAGGAGAGGAGAAGTCTTCTGGAGGTGTAGGAGATAAAAAACGAACCACAGAAAGCGTGAATGATGTAGGCGGAGCATCTGCTGGGGACAAAGAAGGAGATTCGAATGATAGCGCAGGAGGAGCCACTGAAGACACACAAAATACTGCAGGACAAAAGAAAGGACAGGATAAGTCTTCTACAGCTGCAGGAGATAAAAAAGGAGCCACAGAAGGCGTGAATGATGCAGGTGGAGTATCTGATGGCGATAAAAAAGGACATTCTAGTGATAGTGCAGGAGGATCCCCTGAAGGAGCAAAAGATGCTGCAGGACAAAAGAAAGGAAACGAGAAGTCTTCTGGTGCTGCAGGAGATAAAAAAGGCGCTACAGAAAGCTTGAATGATGCAGGCGGAGTATCTGCTGGTGACAAAAAAGGGGATTCTAGTGATAGTGCAGGCGGAGCCACTGATGGCGCAAAAGATGCTGCAGGACAAAAGAAAGGAAAGGATAAGTCTTCTGGTGCTGCAGGGGATAAAAAAGGCGCTACAGAAAGCCTGAATGATGCAGGCGGTGTATCTGCTGGTGACAAAAAAGGGGATTCTAGTGATAGTGCAAGAGGAGCCACTGATGGCGCAAAAGATGCTGCAGGACAAAAGAAAGGAAAGGATAAGTCTTCTGGTGCTGCAGGAGATAAAAAAGGCGCTACAGAAAGCTTGAATGATGCAAGCGGAGTATCTGCTGGTGACAAAAAAGGGGATTCGAGTGATAGTACAGGAGGAGCCACTGATGGCGCAAAAGATGCTGCAGGACAAAAGAAAGGAGAAGAGAAGTCTTCTGGTGCTGCAGGGGATAAAAAAGGCGCTACAGAAAGCCTGAATGATGCAGGCGGTGTATCTGCTGGTGACAAAAAAGGGGATTCTAGTGATAGTGCAAGAGGAGCCACTGATGGCGCAAAAGATGCTGCAGGACAAAAGAAAGGAAAGGATAAGTCTTCTGGTGCTGCAGGAGATAAAAAAGGCACTACAGAAAGCTTGAATGATGCAAGCGGAGTATCTGCTGGTGACAAAAAAGGGGATTCGAGTGATAGTACAGGAGGAGCCACTGATGGCGCAAAAGATGCTGCAGGACAAAAGAAAGGAGAAGAGAAGTCTTCTGGTGCTGCAGGAGATAAAAAAGAAGCCACAGAAGGCGTGAATGATGCAGGCGGAGTATCTGCTGGTGATAAAAAAGGAGATTCTAGTGATACTGCAGGAGGAGCCACTGAAGGTGCAAAAAATGCTGCAGGACAAAAGAAAGGAGAGGAGAAATCTTCTGGAGGTACAGGAGATAAAAAAGGCGCGACAGAAAGCGTGAATGATGCAGGCGGAGTATCTGCTGGTGATAAAAAAGGAGATTCTAGTGATACTGCAGGAGGAGCCACTGAAGGTGCAAAAAATGCTGCAGGACAAAAGAAAGGAGAGGAGAAATCTTCTGGAGGTACAGGAGATAAAAAAGGCGCGACAGAAAGCGTGAATGATGCAGGCAGAGTATCTGCTGGTGACAAAAAAGGAGATTCTAGTGATACTGCAGGAGGAACCACTGAAGGTGCAAAAGATGCTGCAGGACAAAAGAAAGGAGAGGAGAAATCTTCTGGAGGTACAGGAGATAAAAAAGGCGCGACAGAAAGCGTGAATGATGCAGGCGGAGTATCTGCTGGTGATAAAAAAGGAGATTCTAGTGATACTGCAGGAGGAGCCACTGAAGGTGCAAAAAATGCTGCAGGACAAAAGAAAGGAAAGGATAAGTCTTCTGGAGGTACAGGAGATAAAAAAGGCGCGACAGAAAGCGTGAATGATGCAGGCGGAGTATCTGCTGGTGATAAAAAAGGAGATTCTAGTGATACTGCAGGAGGAGCCACTGAAGGTGCAAAAAATGCTGCAGGACAAAAGAAAGGAGAGGAGAAATCTTCTGGAGGTACAGGAGATAAAAAAGGCGCGACAGAAAGCGTGAATGATGCAGGCAGAGTATCTGCTGGTGACAAAAAAGGAGATTCTAGTGATACTGCAGGAGGAGCCACTGAAGGTGCAAAAGATGCTGCAGGACAAAAGAAAGGAGAGGAGAAATCTTCTGGAGGTACAGGAGATAAAAAAGGCGCGACAGAAAGCGTGAATGATGCAGGCGGAGTATCTGCTGGTGATAAAAAAGGAGATTCTAGTGATACTGCAGGAGGAGCCACTGAAGGTGCAAAAAATGCTACAGGACAAAAGAAAGGAGAGGAGAAATCTTCTGGAGGTACAGGAGATAAAAAAGGCGCGACAGAAAGCGTGAATGATGCAGGCAGAGTATCTGCTGGTGACAAAAAAGGGGACTCGATTGATAGTGCAGGAGGAGCCACTGATGGCGCAAAAGATGCTCTAGGACAAAGGAAAGGAGAGGAGAAGTCTCCCGGAGCAGCAGGAGATAAAAAAGGAACCACAGAAGGCGTGAATGATGCAGGCGGAGCATCTGCTGGTGACAAAAAAGGAGATTTGAATGATAGTGCAGGAGGAGCCACTGAAGGCACACAGAATACTGCAGGACAAAAGAAAGGACAGGATAAGTCTTCTGAAGCTGCAGGAGATAAAAAAAGAGTCACAGAAGGTGTGAATAATGCAGGCGGAGGATCTGCTGGTGGCAAAAAAAGTGATTCGAGTGATAATGCAGGAGGTAAAAAAAGTGGAACTGAAAGTGGAGGCGACAATGCTGGAGGACAAGAAGGGACTGAAAAGGAATCAGACAAAACTTCTACAGATCCAGGTGATAGAAAAAGTACTGAGGCTGCTGACGGAGGAAGACCAGTAGGGAAAAAAGGGGGCCAGAATGATAGTGCAGGAGAAATTACTAAAGGCGCAGGTGATTCTACTAGCAACACCGCGGGAGGTAGGGAGAATGCAGGGAAGTCTGATAATGGTGGTGGAGCTGCGGGAAAACCCACTGATGCTGCCGGTGGTAGTGGTGTAATTGCAGGAGATGGGGGCGGTGGTGCTGGTGGAACTGCTGGAGGAGCAAGCGGAGTTGCAAGCAATGCTGCTGGAAGTTCAAGTGGAGCTGCTGGAGGTTCAGGTGATGCTGCTGGAGGTGCAGGTGAAGCTTCTGGAGGTGCAGGCGAAGCTGCTGGAGATGCAGGAGGAGCCGCTGGAGGTGCAGGTGGTGCTACTAAAGGTTCAGGTGGAGCTGCTGGAGGTGCAGGTAATGCTGCTGGAGCTGCTGGGAGTGCAGGTAATACTGCTGGAGGAGCTGGTGAGGCTGCTGGAGGTACAGGCGATGCTGCTGGAAGTTCAGCTGGAGGTGCAGGTGGAGCTGATGGAGGTGCAGGTGGAGCTACTGGAAATGCAGGAAAAGCTAATGATGTAACTGAAACTACAGGAAAATCCAGCGACTTTTCTGGAGATACAGGAAAAGCCGGTCCAGGAGGTGCTAGTCCTGCCGCTGGAGGTGATAAATCAGTAGCGTCAAGCGGTTTAGAAGTCAACAATATACAAGAACGAATAAATAGTGAGCAAGGTAGTAGCACTTTTGACTCTTCAAGTATTTCCGGAGAGAAGACCTCTTTCGGGGAGAGTTATCAAAGTGGTATGTGGGAATACAGCGAAAGCTCCAAAGGCGGGTCAGGCAGCACCCAGCAAAAGCATGACAATTTATCGAAAAGGAAACATCATGGTACTTTCACATAAAAAACATCTTCTAAGAAATGAGCAAGTTTTTAATTTTTCTTGAGAAAAAATGAATTATGAATCTCTAATGTGCATTGTAATAAATTACATTTTTTGGATTTGAATTTTTAAGTAAGTGTAACTGTCGAAACAACTAAAAATAAAGTTGGACATTCTAATTTTAATATTAAAAATCAAGTTTCCTCAAGTATTTATTTTCGGAAATTGATTGCACTTGCTAAAGTTTTTCAAATAAGTATGTATGTATGTACTTACAAGCATGTCCTTGAACAACATACATTCTGTAAAACTATAGAAATGTACCATCGAATTTAAATGTTATTTTACAAACTGTGTGAAATCTTCCATATTATATTTAGTTGTTACAAGAATTCTTTAAAATAAATGCCCGTGAATGTAAAGAAGAATTGAATTTCTCTCTCTCTCTCTCTCTATATATATATATATATATATTGATTATGGTACTATAACTTCACTTTTTTCATCTTATTAACAATATAAGTAATAAAAATAATTCTTTTTCTTTAGTTTTCAACAATGCAGGAAAACCACGCTATTCGATAAAACAATGAAAATATGAACCTGAATTTCTGGTTAACAATGTAATCTATTACTAGAAATTAGGCAAAACACATTTTTTAAAAATTGCCAAAATTTTGGAAAAGTTTGCAAGACTATTTAATTGATATATTAAAAAGATAATTTTTTGAATTTTGAAACGATATAAAATTTATTTTTGGTGCAATAATAATTTTGGAAATTATTATAGGAAAAGCCAAACTTCAGCTTAATTTTTAATTAATTGGATTTCTAATTAAAATTTCAAAAAAATAAATAGCTATGAGGTACGCATTCTTAACTTCCAAGACATATATGTACCAAATTTTGATTCCAAGAATTTAATTTTCCTTCCTTTAAAAAAAAAAAATATGAATGACGGATGGAAACGGAATAAGGATAAGGATAAGGTCTAATGATGAGGAAAGTAAACTTTCCTTTAATATGCTTAGAAGAGTAAAAATTAAAATATATACATAAAAAAAATGTCATAAGAAATTTCAAAGATAGGATCACTCCAGAGTTCAGAGAAAACATTTATAGGAGGTCAGTCATGACTTCTTTGCCTTCCATCATGTATACTGACGAGGACTCTCTTTTAGCAGCTATTGCAGTATGATGTATAGCACTAATCTCTCTCTCTCTCTCTCTCTCTCTCTCTCTCTCTATATATATATATATATATATATATATATATATATATATATATATATATATATATATATGCTTGAAAATTTCATTAAAATGGTGGTTCCATTAAATGGTTGCTTGAAAATTCCATTTAATACACTGCATTCTTAATATCTTCTTCAGCAAAATATTTTTAAACTGCAAATTTTGATATGACTTACTGTAAATGTCTTTAGAAATTTTTAACATTTTCTATTCATTATACAATGCATTTCCTTGTGTGTTTCTTTTGTAGATCCAATTATATTTCAGACCGAGCAGCAGTGCTTTAAAATAAGCACATTTTAACCGTTTCTCAATTCTGATATTAAACAGTCAACAAAATTTTAAAAATTTTATCAAAAGCCTTTTATTTCAACACACTGCCGAATCTCCACGATATATATATTATATATATATATATATACTGTTTTTAGAAATTCCTGCTAAAAAAAAGGGAAATTTTTGCTTCATTTTTAATTTACTAAAATTAAAATTTAAAAATTGCTCTAAGATGTACATTAATAGTTACTCCTTCCAAGTTTAGTAGGTCTAGGAAGTACATAATAAGCAGAAAATATGTAAGAGAAAATATCAAGACTTTGAATTAATATCTATAGGATTAAACTGAAATTGAATATAGCTAATATCTCGCAACCAGCTGGTAGCCAAAAGCGATCATTGAGGAATGACGATGAAGGTTTAAAGATAGAATAAACTCATAAAATCTGACGCTATTAGGATGATTCGTATACACAAGGAACGTAGCAGGCTATTAAAATAACACAATTTTGATATCTGTTCCAATCTGATACGCACTCTTGAGCATTAAGCTATGCATAAAACACTAAATTCTTAAAAGAAATGCAATTGATATTCCTTTCAAACCAACTGGTCACCAAAGGTGGCTAATTATTGATAATAACCGATTGATCACACTTACGATAATGCCCACACTTACGCATGCATACAGGGTGTCTCAAAACGCAAGACAAGTGCTTATTTCCCTATATCGCACCTGTATTTTCAATTACAAAGTTCCATTAAATAAGGTGGAGAATCGTATCAATACAGTTTGGTTTCTGTTCTTGATAATAGAATGTTAAAGAATTTTCTATATAGCCCCTATAAAGGCGAAGTCCTAATTAGTAAAACTTTTCTCTTGCATTCGTTGCAAAGTTTAACAGTTTGCTTTTCAAAACCTGTTCCATATTTAAATACAATTCACTTAGACTCATTCAAGCACCCACTGAGGCATGAAAAAAAGGGTCTATCGATACCCATTTCATGAATAATACACTTACAGAATAACTTATAAAAGTGTGGAATCAGAAAATAATAATCCATTTATTGACTCTTCTTAAATTTAAAAATAAATAGATAACTAATATATTAATTGTAGTGTTTGCAAAACTTTTCAAAAATGAAAATCTTTGATAGCTGCACGAAGTTGCATTCTTCTAGTAAACTGCAATCATGTATTTGCATTCATGTAAGTAAACTGCAATCATTCATCAGTATTTCAAAATTTTCCTCATTACAGAAATAAGTATTTTTCAATATTTTGCGCGTAATTGGGAGAAAATTATTATTATTATTATTATTTTCTTTTTCGAAACTACACTACGTTTGTCAATTGTTCATCCCTTCTCTGAAGTCGAAGTTGCAGTGCTTGATTATCAAGTTTCTTTCAGCCATGATGGTTAAATACTAGATATACTATTTGACAAATATTTTGCATTTGAAGTTCTTCTGAGTTCAGTGAATATGCATTTATAAAATAAATATTTCCATCTATATTTGTGAATAGAAGTTTAATTTAGAAATAAAAATATCTCTTCAATTTTTTTGAAAAAAAAAAAATTTGAACATCGTTTTTGGATAGATGAATGCAAGAGAAGCATTGAACTGACTTATTTTATAGAAAGCGTATAAAAATTTCGTAGAAATTTGATGCCTTTATCTTTTTTACAGATATTTTGCAATTTATGAATGGTAGTTTTTTTTCTCTATGCACGTTATATCAGTATATAATGGTCAAATTATTATGACCACATGGCACTTACACGTAGATCGGTCATTATTTCATGTTGTTGCCGCTAGACGGAAAGGTGGTTATAAAAATGGAATGCATAACAAGTGAAGCACCAATTGCATTGTGCTAATTGCGAAGAAATGAGCAAAAAATGTAATTAAACTGAGTTTGAGATGATCGCTGGCCCTCGAAGTGCCGAAACTAATATCTTCCAAACGGCTGTACTATGAAAAGCAGCTGTAAATGTTTACTGAGTGTAGACTATTAAGCAGAAAACAGGGTCTCAACGTCAGGTTTGTGGTTGTCACAGGCAACGGAATATTTCGATCGGAAAGTTGACTTGCCAAATTATCCTAGACTAACAGACCCCGCGAAGTTGCGGGGAATCTTAATCAAGGAGCAACTGTAAAACATCTCTAAACGAATTGTTCTCTTCACATTACACCATATATACGATTGAAGCTGCCGACCTGCTCGAAAACCTTTATTAATTGTTTTGAATTAGAGCAGACATCTCCAGTTTGCAAAGGAATTCAAGAATGGGGCAATAAATGACTGGAAAAAGGTCATATGGTCCGATGAATCGCGTTTCCAATTACACTATACAGATGACAGCGTACGAGTATGAAGGAAAAAAAACATTAAAGCATTGTCCTAATTGCATTGACACAGCATTTCAAGCTAGTGGAGGGAATATTATGGCTTGAGGATATTTTATTGGCACTGCATGGGTCTTTTAATTATTGTGGAACAATGTCTGATTGCCCAAGGGTCTATAAATTTTATCACAAATCATGTACATTCTGTTATAATATGGTGTATCCTACCGAGGATGGATACTTCCAGCAGGACTTCCAGTCTTAAAGCTAGAATTGTCCACAGATGGTTCGAAGTGCATGACAGAGATTTTACCAGGCCTAATTGGCCTGCACAATCGCTAGATCTTAATCCAATGGAAAATATGTGGGGTGAGATCAAACGAGGCATCTGGCAGCAGAATCA
Organism: Argiope bruennichi; assembly: GCF_947563725.1. Lineage (NCBI taxonomy): Eukaryota > Metazoa > Arthropoda > Arachnida > Araneae > Araneidae > Argiope > Argiope bruennichi. The sequence continues at coordinate 144,909,152 of NC_079153.1, read as the reverse complement.
AGTATCATTACTTCTGAAGGAAATGGAGAATGCAGTTCATCGGATATGGTCTCCAACTCCTCATACCATCTACCAACATCTCATGGAAACCATTCCAAGAAGAATCCATGCAATATAAAGGGCAAAAGGAGATCCAACATTGCATGGAAGAGGTGGTCACAATCATTTGGCCACTCAATGTATATTTTAGAATTATATTTGATTATGATATTTTTTATTTAAGCGGAAGATTTAAATGGTTGGTATGACTTTATTTTCTAGATGTATGTAACTGTGCATTTTATGATATGGCACATTTGTTTACTTTCAGATTAAAAGCATCTGCAGCAATTAATTTTTTGTGTGTGTGGCTTAAAATATTGTTCGTAAGTAGCTACGAAAGGTGCAATTATTGTAACTCAAATTTAATTCATGCTTAACCAAAATCATAAATCTTCAATATTTATAATATTTTTAGAAACTTATTCTACTTAATTTTTTAAATTTAAAGATAGTAAATGTATAACGCTCAAATCATAAGCATTATTAGATTCAAAAAGTTTCCATTTTGTTTAGCATCAAAATTCAGTTCACATAATGATGCATTTTTTTTGTGCCATGTTCCTTTTTTATTGCCAAGAATTGAGTTTTTGTAAGTTCAATTAATGTTTTTAGAATATCGAAAAAATTAAATAAATTCACTAACTAAAGTAGTTATTGCATATCATGTTAAATCAAAGAAAGATCAATATCAATTCAAAGATGTTTCGTATATAATTTAGATTTGATATAGGGTCTCGGACTTTTTTTTTAATCATACTTTCTGGCATAAATGTTTACAAGGACAGAAGGAAAGATTGATGCTAATTATAGTTTTTTAAAAAGACCCGCTGTTTTGAATTTATTTGTCCTGTATGAAGGCGCGACTCCGTTCCATTTTCTGTAGACGTCGATGTAGTAATTCCTACAACACTTATGTTAAGATTTTTATTTTTTCCCATTCGAGGTACGGAGAAAGTATTGTAATCGAATTCGAGATTTCGACGAATTTCCACGCTTTAGATCTCTCTGAGGCCGGAAAGCATATTTTTGAATAATATCAGATGTCTGTTATCTGTATATTTGTTCATCTGTCTGTTAAGCTACATGGATAAGATCTGGTATACGGTATTGGGGTTTGTTATATTTTCTATTTATAGATTTCTATCAAAGTGTGAGCAAAATCCATTCCGAGTAACCTGAATTCTGCCTGCTCGGCTATTTGAATAAAATTAACCCAATTACAAAACGAAGAGAGCTAGATCGATAAAATTCAGTGCACGGATCTAATATCTATATCGTAGATGCCTATCTCACTTTGTGCTAAATCCAATTAAGGATTGACAAAAACGTGTAAATGCAATAACTCAAACACGATATCTCGTTTCGTGTGTGATTTTACGACTATAATTATAATTGTGTGTCACATTTTGGTTTCAGTTGGTTGAAGGGGAATGCTTTTAAAACATTCATTCGATTCGAATACTATTAGCCGCCTTAAAAGGATTCATCGAAAAAAAGCTACTCAAGCATGGTACGACAGATTCAGTAAAAATGCTAAATTCACGCCAAAGGTTAATATTTCCTAACTATTGCATACCAATGCCATGCATAGCGTTCTCTGCCTTACGCAAGTGCCGAGGATGAGGGGATAATACTTTTATTAGACAGTCGGCGACAAAGTTTTGGGGAGACCACCGAGACATGTTTCTTTTTCAATGTCCCTTTCAAATATTCCAAAAACTATTTTTTGAATGTATCATTATTAGGATATTTAAATCCGTTACCTATAATATATATCGTTAAATATTTATTTAATATGTATGATATAAGTATCTGGGAATGAAATTTTTTGAGTGTCCCCTAATAAACACACAAATTCTAAATGGCGCGATTCACCATTCTCAGAAAATAAAAGATATCTTGAGCATCATTTTTCAATACATCTAGTTTTTGAGAAAATCCCGTACGAGAAACAATAATGGTCAACTACGGATGCTGGCGCTTTTATATTATCAATATGAAACAAACATGCTTTTTTTTTCATTTAAAACCTTTAATTGTTAGCTGAGTTTTAGTTTCATTTACGTCCTTAAGATATATTTGAAATAATAAGATAACTATTTTATGACAGACTTCGCTGTTGTGAGCTATGCTGAAATGATGAGCAGAGCACCTTAGCTGGTACTCTAATCCCCTCTAAATTTTCGCACTATGCTTGGCAGAGTAGTATGCTTTATTTACATTTTATAGTCATGCTGCGCACCATGATACGACATTTGTTTCTGAACACGATTTAAATTCTTGAATAAAACATCTTTGTTGGCATCAAAATATTCTCTTCTCAATTTTAGTTTCGCTGAATATTAACTTAAATATTCTGAATATTTTTTTTAAATACTTTTCCTTTATGAAATACTGAAAAGAAGTTTCTATATCTCACAAGTTTTATACAATATATTTCTGCACTCATTTACAAAATATTGGATCTTTTAGACACACAATCTAGGAATAGCCAATATCTATAAGAGATTTAAAACAGTACAGAGAAATAAAATTTAAGCTATGTAAATAAAACCACGGATTATATCCAAAATCATGAAAAACTTTTACATCTAGTGATAGACAGTTGCAAATTTTATTTATATATTTATTTACATTTCTCCCTAAAATAGTGCATCTTAGCATGCAACTTTAATCTCTAAAATACTCATTAAAAATGAAACTTCAGATTTCATAGCGATACATATCATAAATTTTCTTTGATTACTCAGTCCTTAACACCTTCTTCGCATGATAAATGAAATATAAATACTAGTTTGAAGATAAAACAGATGTTATCTGTTTAACAGAAATGGATATTTGATTTTTAAAAGTAAACTTCAATCGAAGCAAAATTAGCAACCAAATTCTGAAATTCGATGAATGATCGGTCTCTTCGCTAAGTAGCCACTTTAGGACATAAAAAGGCGATTCTTGTCAAAACAAGCAACAAAAATGCCTTCTCCGTCTTCCGTACATCGCAGCCCGAGCAGCCATCTCAAACAAATCCCTGACGCCTTCTTTGGTTTTTGCTGAACATTCGGCATAACCGTAGGCCCCAATCTTCTGAGCCATTCCATATCCTTCCCCAAAGGTCACTTGCTTGCCTAAGAAGCTTGACAACTCGTTGCGATTCCTGACGTCTTTCTTGTTACCCACCACAATGACTGGAACATCGGGACAAAAATGCTTTACCTCTGGATTCCACTTTTCAGAGATATTCTCCAGACTATCCGGGCAGTCAATGCTGAAACATATCAGGATCACGTTGGTATCTCGATACGAAAGAGGTCGAAGTCTGTCGTATCCTTCTTGACCGGCCGTATCCCAGAGAGCCAGTTCTACAATCTTTTCATCTACTTCAATGCCGGCCACGTAGTTTTCGAAAACTGTTGGAATGTACACATCTGGGAACTGATCTTTGCAAAAGACTCTAAGTAGGCATGTTTTGCCGCAACATCCATCGCCAACGACGACCCATTTCTTCCGAATTATAGCTTCTGAGTTCATGATGAACCAAACTGAACGTAACGATCAAAATTTCGAAAGGAAAGATCAGAACGTTCGTATATTTTTATTACGGTTGCAGCTCGAATGAAGGAAGTTGAAAGAAAGAACCAAAAGAACGAAATAAATATAACGCATTATTCCCGATGAATACTCGAAAGCTCTTACGTCACGATGTTTCATATGGATTATCTTTCAATCTTTCCTTTTGCAGTGCTGGCTTCACAATTTACTTTCGAGTTCGAACCCAGAGAGTCTCTGGTTCGAAACTAGATTAAATGGAAGTTCTGTTATTTATAAGAGACTAAATCAATGGAAAGTCAAACATCTCCACCTTTTTCATGGTGTGGTAATTTAGAACAAAGGTATTGGCTCAGATGTCATAATGTTTACTCATAATGTCTAGGTCAAAAAGAAGCGGCGATCTTGATCACAGCAGTAGCACCATTCACTCATCGATTTCGTTTTTTACTTTAATGCAAATGCGTTGATGATGTATTTTCTCAATTTTCATAATTATAACTCTTCTTGCCAAACGTTCCCTTGTATGTCTTCGAGTTCTTTCTTTCTGTACGTACAGGATGATTAAATGGACATCATGGAGGGTTTGAATTCGAAAGTATAAAATCACCAGCTATTAGATGCAAAGCAAAAGGAAGCGGTCTTGGTAAGTAGTTCTCGAGAGAACGATGTAAAAAAGAGCGTCATTGTCTTGCTAGCTCCGTGAAAAGATAATCAAGCATCAGATGAAAAATAATCATCTTTTGCGTTATGGTCCGCTTTTGCTCAAAACATAGGGAAATGAAATAATTGAAAGCTGTGGACAGTAAGCAATCAAAAGTCAACCACTATTTTGCGAGTTACGTTTTTAATACTGAAAATTGATCTAAATGTCCTCATTTTGCTGGGTGAAACTTTAAAATTACCTTTATAAAGAAGAAAGAAGTAATTACCGTAAAGAAGTATTTATAGAGCAGCAGTTATATGACTTTTTTACTGTAATATTTGGCTAAAAAAGCTCATTTGAAAATGCATAATTTGGTTTGATTTTGTTTTTTAGTTTCCCATTTTGAAATTATTCTAGGCCTGTTTTGGAATAAATCTAGGGTTTTTATTAACCGTGATTAAATGGCGAATATAAAAAAATATCTCCATTTTAAATTTTCCCTCACCAACCGACGCTCGTTTGATTCCAATATATTTAGCAATCGCAAGGTTCTGGTAGAAAGAGGACCTTGAGCCAGCCACTCCTTAGTCCTAGTGATGGTTGCTGTCTAAGGCCGGTGGGCTGAGAGGGGCAGATTGAATAAATAAAGAAGTTTGCAGAAATCACAAATTCTATGAATTATAAACAATAATTGCATTTATAACAAATTTAACATATTTAAAAATTTTCTAAATAAAGATAACTTTTCTAAAAGATTTAAAAGAGGTAAAGGGAAAGGAGGCAATTTTCAAATTATATTTGAGGAATTTCAAAATTACTGTAATCTGGAACACAATAGTGAAAACATTCACAAAATTAGGAAATACATTTTTGGTCTTAGAAATAATAAAATTAAATGGTTTTTAAATAATAAATTCGGGGAATTAGAGTTTAAAAATTCGTACACTAAATGTATTATTCTAGATCTTATTAAATGTAAACTTAACATTGGAAAAAACGATTTACTTTTTAATAATAAAAATAATGTTTACAAAGAATACTGTGTAATTAAATTCTTGGATATTTACTTTGAATATCTAAAATTACCCAAAATTATATATAATAATAATATATTTTTTCCTCTTGCAGATAAAACAACTGTATCAATAGCGTTTAGTTACACTTCAACTTTAAAGAAAAAAAAAAATTTGTAATTATAATTACTATAGCAAAAATTTAGATAAAATAAATAAAACAGATTGTTACTGTAACAAAGAAAAATATAAAGATTTTATAGATATTGATAAAGGTCATATTATTACAGGTAATTTAAAAATTATTGAATCCAACTCTTTAAGAGATTTGATGGGAAGAGGAACAAAATTTAGATTAAGAGAAAAAATAAACCATAGCAAAATTCTGATTTCTATTGGTAATGATTTGGATGTTTTTATTGCTAAATTATCTAGAAAATACCATTGGCCTGCGGAAGGTTTCGGGGAATGGAAAGTGAGAATTTTAAAGGAAATTAAAATAAAAATGAATACTGATTTTGACAGATCTAAAGAACGTGGGATTTATTTTAGTAAAACATTAAAAAACGAAATAAAAAATTTAAAAGAAAAATTTGTTATTACAGTAATAGATAAATCAGCAAATAATTTCTGTTTAATTTGTAAATATTATTATAAAGAACTTTTAATTAATGAATATAACTCTAATGCAACTTATATGTTAAAGAACACCGGGAAAAAGGAATTAGATAAAAGAATGCTAGCTTTCGCAAAAAAAACCAAAACTAAGACTTGCTCTCTTTACTATCCTTATTTATTCCCAACAGTCAAATTTCATAAAAATCCATTAAAATTCAGATTCGTAACCTGTAGCACTGGCAGTTATAATTACTATACGGGTAAACATTTCTTTAAATACTTAAAAATTATCCTGGACAAAATAAAAAATGAAGACAACTTTATTATTTCTAGTAACAAAGAAGTATTGGATTTTCTTAAAGATAACAACATTAATAAACTTAATACTTTTTATTTCGAAAATTTATACACTAATCTACCTCATGAAAAATTAATAAAGGTCTGCACTTTTATATGTGACGAATATTTAAATGAAAATATCATTCCTAAAAATAACTGGCTTGAGTTATGTAATTTTAATATTACTGAAAATTACGTTTTTAATGGTATTAATTTTTATAAACAAGTCAAGGGCATTCCAATGGGAACAGCTTTCTCAAGTGCTTTAGCTAATATTTTCCTACATTACTATGAGAAAAAAATAATTAGATATAATTTAATAAACGGGTGGAGATATATTGATGACCTACTTTTGATTAACTTCGACAATACTAATATTATTACTAATTGCTATCCAAAAGATTTAATTCTAAAAGATACAAATAAAAATCTACTTGAGGCTACCTTTCTGGATTTAAAAATCGAAATTGCTAATGATAAAACAATAGTGGGTATATACGATAAAAGGGATGATTTCAACTTTAAAATAACAAAACTATGTAACTACCATTCCAATCTAAACTCTAAAATTTTCAAAAATCTAATTTTCTCACAAGTTAACAGGATCAAAAGGGTTTGCAATAATAAAAATTCCTATATTGAAGCATCAAACAACCTCCTTAAAAATTTAATTAAAAATGAATTTCCTAGAAATTACTGTAATGTAAATTTTTTAATTAAACAAGGTATGGTTTGGGATTAATCCTTTGGCTTAAATAAAAATAGAACTTTCTTTGCAGATTGGATCACTCAATAGATGGCGCTGGGAGCCTACATCTGTTTACATAATTTACCGTTAGTTTTTAAAAAGCGGGAATCACAATCGATAGCTTAAAATTTCCTTGACTGTTAATGGTATGTTCTGGCCTTTTCGTTTTTAATTTTAGTGCTATTTTTTGTTTTTATTGTTATTTTTGTTATTGTATTTTTACTTTGTAGTGGTCATTTTCTTCTAATTTGTTGTTTTGTATATCCTTTCTGTTAAAATGGTATGTCTCTTAAGTGTAATTTCAGGGGATTTTCGGGTCACGAGGAATCATTATTAGACTAATGTCTGTTTTTCCTCACAGAAAAAAATCCCTTTCTTTGAATCCCTGCCTGAGGGTGACCCTTGAAAAAGTCTTCAGGCCGGATTCTTTTTTTATATTTTTTATAATTTTTTTGGTTTAATTTTAATTTGATTTTTTGTTTTTCCTATTAACTTGATTCTAATACTTTTGTGTATATATATATATATATATATATATATATATATATATATATATATATATATATATATATATATATATATATATATATATATATGCGTTTGTGTGTGTGGAAACATATTTTAGCAGATGCGTGGTCAAGAAAAAGAAACGTTTGAAATTTCAAACTTTTTTTTATTTCTTCCCGAGAGGTATCATTTATACAGATAAGAAGAGGTAAGAGGATACGTCAGTCTACATCGCGGTGCAAGAGCAAAACAGACAGATTTTTTCCTTTTAGTGATTTTACTATGAGATTTTGATAGAGATTTCTTTGACACATTTCGACTTAGAAAAGGGAATCTTTAAAAGAATGTTGTAGCATTAAGGATTTTTATCCCTTCGCTAAGACCGTGGAAACCCGCTGAATTTACAGTTTTCTAGAGCACGTGTCAAATTCATGAAATAAAAAAAAAAATGTAAATCAGGAGATAAGAAAACATTTTATAATGCTGTTAATATGCTCTAGATTAAGATAAAAATATTCGGAAATTAATTCACATTCAATTTAGATTTTAAAATACCATCATACACACACACACACACACACACACACACACACACACACACACACACACACACACACACACACACACACACACACACACACACACACACACACACACATATATATAAACATATATTTCCACAAAGTTACCAAAAAAGGAACAATAAAATCATTGACATATTGATTGAGTTGAAAATATGCTGAAATGTGAACTTAAATGAAACTGATTTACTATAAAAATAAGCCTCATAATGTGCACTGCATAGGATCAGGAAATGCATAAACCAACAACTGTTCTATTTCGAATTCGGGACTATAAAAGGCCTTAAGAATGATAGAAAGTTTGAAAATGGCTCTTTATTTTACGACTTTGCCAACTTTGTACTAAACACAAGCAGAGAATCGCTGGATTCCAGACTCATCTTAGTCCTCAAACAGTAGTTCTAAGAGTGAAAAATATTCAGCATTACAGGTTTTAGATAAAATTTAGCTGATGATAAAACACTCGTTTTTTTAAAAAATAGATACTATAAAATTCTTAAAAATAATGAAAAGTACTATTCAAATTCTGTAATTATAAAAATTATTATGAAAAACGTTTAACTGTGTAAGTATGTAAATTCCTTATTATAAATAGGACATCAAATTTCCATATATATATAAGGTACGTTTCTCAGTTTTTTTTGTTTGTTTTTTTTTCCTTCCATATTGATTGAAATCGACAATTCACACACACACTGAAACGTAGATTGCGGCCAGACCGAACAAGATAAAGCGACGCTCTGCAAATTTCCGTCTGACGTATCGATTTGATTCCCTGAGTTGATTCGCGCTGATTGAAACGATCGAAGTTCAAAAACCTTTCGGAATGATTTTATCGTTAGTCAACAAGATTGCTATTTCTCGAAAATGCCAAGAATTCGAGAAATACATAAAGATTACACCAAGATAAGGAACTAGCAACATTTACTGAAATAATCTTCGAAGAAATGACGCAATGGGAATTTCGATAGCTTTTGTTTAGAACAAGATTTAAAAAAATATTCCAGTTGTTACCTTTTTGGGGTTTAAAAAAAATCACGAAAAAAAAAATGCCTTTTACTTTTTTTTTTTACATCTTTGAAATAGAAAAAAAAAATGAAGCATTTATTAATTGTAATTATGCATTTTTGTTTACTCATTTAAAGAATCTAAAAGAAATGGATGGATATGAGGGATGAGACTGTACACAATTCTCATCCCTCATATTTTTATGTCTTCTATTCTAATTTCTCTCGTCCCATTTGGGGCATTCCTTTGACTTAGAAAATGAGTTATGATTACTTCGAATTACTGATTCATATTTTAACGTAGAAAAAAAATTTCGAAACATCTAAACAAATTATAATAGCATCTAGGAAATGAATTTTTAAAAATGTGTCCAATTAGAACTTTTCCGAATTCTTAGACAATTTAATGAAAGCAAACTAAAATAAGTAACACCTTTTATTATTTCATTAACTGCCGTAACGTAATCTTGAATAAAAATATCTTCCGTTGTATTTTGAATTTATATACTCAAATTGAATATTTAAAACACATGTGATTTAAATTTTAATGGATATGACCTACATTAGCAAGTCATGAACTTTTTAAAAATACATTTTCGTTAACCAGAAAAAGGCACATATATATTTCGCAACATGAGTGAATCGTGCAGTATTTGATAAACTGGACGTAGCGTGCAATTTCATGTAAATGATCATAATGCTGTTCACAAGCACTTTTATCAATCGGCATAGAAAAAAAAAATCTGTTTTAAAATGCCTAATAGATTATTTATAATTGTTATAAACTATACTCAGTGAGAATCAAGAATAAACTTAATTAATTAAAAATATGACAAAACTAAAAATTAATAGCATTGTGTTGTTTTAACCTAATGGCAAAAAGTATTCCTAGAGTAATGAACTATTAATTTTTGCAACTTTTTAAGGCTGAAGTTTTACTACATTTTGAGATTTATTTCATTTTTAACTCGAATCAGAACAACGAAGAATGAAACCTTGATTTTTTCCCCCAATTACATTAAAGTTGCTGTTGGAAATGAATTTTTTGGAGAGATAAACTCTTTATTACAAATTGATACGGTTCGAGAAGTTCTTAAAGTCAATAATTATTTCATTAATGCACACAGTATTTGACGGCGAATCAAGTAATTGCTCTACAGTAGCATCATTTCATCAAACTCCAGAACAGATCTTACATTTCATAAAAATGCTAAAAATTTTCATTTACTAAAGCTTAGCACCGAATTCTTAGCTTATTTTATAAATACGGTGAAATGATTCGCTGTCTTCACTTCATTTTAAAGTAATAATATTTTTAAATCAAAAAAAAAAAGTTAAAGTCCAGTTATGATCTAATACCAGTAAATAAAAATTTTAACCATTATTCTTATTTTTTGCCTTTTTAATCATTGGGGCACCGAATGTTGTATTTCTTTCTTAAATTTAGTTCGATAAGCAAGTCTCTGAATATTTGAAGTTATTTTCTTTAATAGCGCATTTCAGAGGCTCTTGGGAAAGCTTACTCTAGTTAATCTATGACTCAGTATTAAAATATAAAGAACTGTAAATCAATAACCAGCTTATTGCTAACTTCTGGCTCTAGTTTGATTAATATTAGAAGTAGTTAAAGGATTAATTATACCTTAACATTTTTTTTTTAAATGTGTAAATTTTAAAAATATATATATTCTTGAATTGGATTTTAACATTCTTCACTTCTTTACATAACCATTTTAAAAATTAAAAGCATAGCTATCTTATGTACTTTGTATCAAAAGGAATCTATAAACTTCGGCTTATAAATATGTCTTTATTTAACATTTATAACCTGGCATTCAATTCATGCATTTCTATTGGCAAATTTGTCATATCATTAAAATTTTTCAAGAATATCTTATTTATCAGGTATATATAAATTATATATAATTGCCTATGAAATGCTCAGATAAAAATATTTGTAGCCTTACAAAATATGAAAATCTCCAAAACAAAACAAAAACAAAAAAAAAATCCATGTACATATTACCTGATATGAAAAAAACTAATCGTGTAAGAAACGTTACTTTATACTTAAGCGATAAAAAGATTCTAATGGTAGTAAGGCTATAAAATCCCTTGCTACCTTTTCGTTGCTTGAGAAGAATATAAAACTCTCGCTTTAAAAACTCCCTGAACAGAAGAAAAACAATTGATTTGGCGAAGCAAGGAAATAAATATCAACAGATGAAACAACTGTTGTACATTTATTTATTTACAAATATTTTTAATTGTTTTTGTAATTGAGTAGAATAGTTGCACTTATTAAATATATCATTGAAAAGTTGAGTGTTTGAGTTTTAAGTTGGTTCAAATTTTCTTGGAATTTTAAAATGACATAGTTAGCAGTTATCTTAGTGTGAGAAAATATTTTCAGATGTGATCCCTAAAACCATCGAAATATAGATTGAATTGCAACAGTGATACTGTCTTGCAACTGTAAATGGATCGAAACTTCCTTTTTGTTTGTGTATGTTGAGGAATTTACTTATTGTCTACATTTAGAAATAGGGGATAACAGTCATTTTCGCTATACATACCAAACTCGTCATATTTTTACGTTTCAAAAATCACCGAATTATTGCTTCATTTTTGATGAATTAAAACTAATTAAATGCCGAACAACTGCTTTGAGATGCACGTCCCCATCCTCAAAGTATATTTGAGTCAACTTTGATACCATTAACTCAAACAATTTGGCTTCAATGCACCGAAAGTTTTTGATACAATTTTGCTAGCCTTACTCAGGAAATGTTTGATACATTAAAAAGATTTAACAAAATATCGAGCAATATAAAATTAATTAATTTAAAATAAAACATCTATAATATTAATACACAAATTCAAGAGCTTTGATTGAAAAAGTACAGCCGTGTTTCATTCATATTCCCTCTGAAAATAAAAGTAGTTGCTTTACAATGTAAGAAAAGGAAATTTTTTAAGAAATTAACATTACTGATCTCTAGATCTTTATTCGGATAGTTAAGTTCATAAGAGAGTCAATTCAAGACTATTCAACAGAGTTGCCACTAAAATTTGAAGAAAAAAAAATCTCTCTATGTATATTAAAGATAAGAGTAAATGTGCGAATAGCATTCGTGTTGTAATTATAATGCAATACAGTTTTAAGGAGTGAAAGCAAGCATTTTACATTATGCGAAATAATAGCATATTAAAAGAAGGTTTATATTTACCTACAACCCCCGTTCCAAATTTCTCTTTATTTATTATCTAGAATTTAGCAAAACAAAATTTATATATTAAAGGGGGGGATATAGTACTTCTCATGCTCTTGAACTGCGAGTCACACAAAATTAAGGACTTGGTGAAATAAAATACAAAACAATTTTATCATGATACAAATCATTTAATGATTACTCAACAAAAAGCGTTACAAAACAAGATTACTTTTTTATTTATTCATTTTTGACAATTCATGTATTTGGACATCAATTTCTGCAGACTTTTTAGTCATCAGTTTCATGGAGTTAATCCGTAACAAATACAGTACATTTTTGTATGACCTAACGTACATTTCTTAGCTACTTCACTTTCAGTGAACATGTGTGAAAATATTTCCGATATATCATTGAACAAATTGAAGGATGAATGTGAGATAAAAGGTTTTAATTCTCATAAAAATTCAGCTTTCAATTATTATTCCTGAAATAAAAAGTTCGAAATCGGTTTATTTTTAGACATTAAATTTGACGAGTCATCGTTATCTGTTTTCCTTTTAGATACCAATTCCAACACCAATGGTAATTCTTTTCAACTGACAAACCGTCTTGTATGTTGTCCTTTACTAGCATGACTAGTAAATGCCTGTTTTCCCATAATACTTAGGCTTATTAGCTTCTTATAAAGCGAGCAGTATGCAACCAATGGATTTTGCGGAACTTTTTGAACCGTTTAGCAAAATCAGAATTGATTTTTTTTTTATCCGCCCTATATTAAATACTAATTTGGAGTACTTATTGTTTTTAAAAAATTTCTAATCTACTTTGAGTAAGCTGACAGTTTCTCAAATAATAAACCATTCAATAAACTCAAATATGGTAGACTAAACGCCACTGCGCTGCTTCTGCATATTGAATGTTGCTGTTCCCGCCAGAGAAATGCATTCCATTCTTTCGCGCAGTTCTAGAAGTCTAACGCATACCCATTCATTACAATAACAAAAAAAAAAAAAAAAAAAAAAAAAAAGATTGACCAAAAAGTTCAATGTGAAAAATGTACACTTTACCACAGTAAAAAATTTACATGCAGCTTTGTAAAATTGGCAAAGGTATTTGCGATCAAAATTATAAAATTTCCCTGACTTGTAAAAAGGTTCGTCCTAAAAATGGAAAATATAATCTCCGGAAATTTAAGCAACAAAGACAGTAAACTAAAGTAATAACTAAGTAGAATATTTTAAGCGGAACTCTTTTTCAAGTCACGGAAACTTCATAAATTGAATCGCAAGTATCTTCGCCCTTTTTACAGATAACTCCCTGAAACTTTTTCTTGTGATATAGTATTCATTTTCCTTTTTGGCCGATCACCTTTTTTATGTTTATTATTTTTTGTAACTTCCTTATTTCGCTGCTAAAGACGATGTAACCTATCTTAATAAATTCGCAAAAGTCACTTGCCTACAGGTACATGTCAGTTCCCTATTTCTACGAAAGGCTGTTTTGCATTGAAAAGGACTTGCATATTAAAACTGGTTTCAGCTAATATACATGAAGATATGAATACAACTTATGATTCATATTTAGAAAGTGTGGATGCTGCATACCTGTCATTTTGAGACAAATTAAATGAGCAAATTATATGTATATTTCGCTGTTCTCGAATATTTTCAAATTTCAATACTTTTTTTAAGAATTATTAAAAGCTCCATGTGGTTCTATTTTCACAATAGAAACTTATTCATTTCAAAAGTAGAAATTTCAAGAATAAAAATTCAATTTACTTAACTCAACTGGATGAAAGGAACAAAAATGAAATTCCTTCTAAAAATCCATGTGCATTATACACGAATTTGTGGAATCAAGAATTTTTTTTTTTTTAACTTTATTTTTTCACAGTCTTTCCCTATCTTGGAAACTATGTTCTGCAAGTAATTTAGTGAAATTTGAAGTCTTTGAATTTGAAGATTTACAACCTTTTTTTTTTTTTTTTTTCCAGTTATGTTAAGTATTCTTAAGAATAAAATTTATATGCAATTTGGAATATTATACTACATTGTATTGCAGTTAAAAAGTTTTAGAATTAAAAAAAATTAATTTCTTTTATAAGAAGAAACAAATTTTAATCTAGCCTTAATACACGAAAAATACATATAATGTCTACTCATCACTCTTTATGAAACCAAATTAACAGAAATATAATAAGGCAGGTAAACTCGATTCATAATTATACAAGTAGATGAAAATTGCATTATAAAGTATAACTATATAACAAGTTATAAATTAATACAACAAAACATTAACTAATTCTCATAACAATTTTTTTTCTTTAATCCATTTCAAATCTATTCACTATTAGCCAATGACATATAAATATCTTTGTGAACATACACAAAACTCAAAATATCAGTACTTTATTCTTTCAAAATGACATTAATTTTGAAGTGCATAATGCATAGCAAGAAATCGAAGGCACTTTGCAAGGTTAATATTACATAATAAAAATTGAAGATCCATTAATGAAATTGCAGATTCTAATTAGGAAATTCTATATTTGCTTGAATGTAAAAATAAGAAATGATATTTGAAATAAAAAAATAAAGAAAATCCAATAAAAACACTTCATAGAATTAACTTTAATTTAAAATAGCTTCAGACTTTACAAGTATAGTGTTCTAACATAATTTGCTAATGAACCTCTTTAGATTTTACTTTTAGCAGAGTTGGGAAACATTAATTTTTCCTCCCACCAAAATTTACCATTTTATATACATTTCCAAAAATTAAATAAAATTGAAGTATATCAGAGCAGAAACAATGTTTCACTAATTTATTCGTATAAAATAAAATTAATTCAATACTCTCATTATCTGCAAAAGCTCTATTTAAAGAGATGAAATAGCTTTAAAAAAAAAAAAAAAACCCTAATAACTCGCAATATGTTAAGCTAAATTATCAAAATAAATAACTATATGAAGTGAAATTGAAAGTAAATGCATCTCGTCAACAGTATAAAATAAAAATGAAGATAAAAAATAAATAGTTTTAGATCTCTTAACAGAAGGTTTTTATCAAACAAAAACAGTGAATGAGAATCGATAATTTTCATAGCATATTATGTTTACTATTACCATCCTAATTTTATAAGACAAATTGCACATCTTTCATTTAAAACTAAAACCTGAATTATTCTAGCTAGCTAAATGGTTTAATTCTATCGTAGTAATAAACAATGAATATTATATTACAATGTTAACACTGAAATTTAACATAAAATCTTGAATTTAAGAATGTTATAATTTTAAAAAATATTCTGTAAAATTTTTATCTCTAAATTTTAATTTTAATTGAAAAGTTTTAAACAAATTTATTGTAATTTTTACATTTTTGAAGTAAACTAACAAAATTTATATGTATAAATAACTTAATATTACTCTGCCAATATTTTTACATACATACGTATAAAATATTTACACAAATAAATATTTCCAGTAAAAAGGCTAGAAGTTATTTGAAGGCTAAATTTTTAAATTCAATGAACTGTTTCCAAGATCCAATTTTCTACTTGCAATAAAATATTTTTTAACTGATTATCTGTTTGAAGTAACAAAATTCTTAGAAGTCCCCCCCCCCTTTCTTCAAATATTAAGAAGGTTTAAGTAGCTCACTTAATAAGTCAAGCTCCATTTGAATTATAAAGCTAGACTCCCCTTCCTTAAATTTTGATACATATTTACACACTTAAAGGTTTAAGAATTATTTACATCAATATATTTTTTTATAAAACATTCTTTATAGAAAAAAAATAATAGAAGTTGCAGCTTTTATTAAAATTCGTTTTCATTCAAAAATTTTATTTCAAATATTATCAGATGAAGCAGAATAATCTTATAATGTACTTTTAAGAAGTTGAGCTGTAACTTACGATGCATGAAAAATTATAAAACAAAATCAACACAATTTAGAAAAGAACAGTTTTTAATTCACATTAAATATGAAATTTAAAACAATACATTGACACTAAGATTTCAATAAAATATTTAAATAAAAATATAATTTAACTTTAAACACTGAACAAAATCTATTATTGCTTTAATATAAATGTCAAGATATCAATTAAGCAATGAATATAATCAAAATATATAAACAAATCATCAAAAACTTCAATGTATAATTGGAATGATTAGTGTAAAATACATTAATTGAAAACTTAATTTAAATATCAGTTCCCATTTCTTAAAATATAAACAATCAAAATGTTAGAATTGTTGTCTTCACTTTAATCAGCACCAGAAAATGTCCATTAAAAATCAGAATAAATCAGTTCCTGCTGATTTATCCATAAAAAAAAGGTTGCTCAAACTGAAGCTGTGCGAGTGGATGCTCATTACTAACATATCTAGAATTGTTATGAGGACTAAAGTTCTATTTTGAAAATTAGACTACACACAAAAAAATCTGCAAATTTATTTATAATTCCAAATGTTATTCATTCACTATAAAAATTTTCCTGTTAAACTGTAAAAATGATTTTGTAATTATCTACACTTCATGCTAGGTTTTAAAAGATTAACATTCTCTCCCTTAACTTAGAGATAAATTTCTTGAATTACAAAAAACATCCTTTAAGAAGAAATGACTAAAAAAACGTTTGCAACAATGATATGTTATAATTAATCAACTCTAATGTGCTTCAATGCCATTACTGTTATTAAGAATGGCAGCTGCAGCAGCTTTGAACATTTCCTTTACAGCATCACCATTTTTTCCAGAACATTCAAAATATTGAACAGCTTTGATTTTTTCGGCCACCTCTTTGCCTTGTTCAAACGAAACGGGTTGAAGCGACTTACTAGAAAGCTCATTAATGGTATTTTCATCAGACCTAAGATCAACTTTGTTACCAACAAGAATTATAGGCGCATTTGGAGAATGCTCTTTGATTTCAGGATACCATTTTGAAGTAACATTAGTCAAACTTTCCGGATTATCGATGGCAAAGCAGAGAATCACAGCTTTGCTATTTTCGTAGGTGAGGGTTCGAATAGCACTGTAGTGGTCTTGTGCAGGGACGATCCACAAAACGATAGGCACTTTGCGACCGTCCACATCCAGTTCTGTTCGATATTCTTTATAAATTGTAGGCACAGCAGGATCAGGTAATTTGTCAGAGAAATAATTGTAGATTAATCCAGTCTTTCCACACTGCACATCGCCTACAAGCACAACTTTATTTTCATCATTGCTACCCATGTTTATTGACAGGTATTAAGGTGATGCTCGAAGTACAAGCAACGTTTATTCTAACCCGAATGGTATCTGTAATTTTAAAGTTCGAATAAGTGACTGGACTTGAGCAACGAAAGCGTTGATATTACTAAAAGATGAGTAATCCGATCTAAATTACTCAACTCCACGCGCTGAAATAAAAGCAAAAGCAAAAAGCAGATAAACAAAACCCACAGAGACGCAAAGAAGAAATCCGTTGCCACATTTGGTAAATAACTTACATTTATTGTTAATCGGGCTTTCATTAAAAGTATATGTATATATATATATAAGTTGCATATTATTTGAGAATACCTAAAGAAAAACTTACAGATTTAAAAAAAATGTAATTCACTGAAATGCAATAATTTTCATGTTATTCAAGTTAATTTATTTAAAAAATGGTCGACTTTTATACCATACTGGAGTTGATGGTCTGATACAATGCATAGTGGTAGGTAATATCTTAGAGGTGAGAAAAGTCCAGCCTCGAAATAAATCCCCCCCTGTAGATCTATCTGTATGTGGGACAATGACAATGATGTGTGTATGTGTGTGCGTGGGGGGTCCTTGGAAACACCTAGGCTCTATGGCCTTTCATCTTCTGCTCGACTGGATTGATGATTTCGTGACAAACAAATTATGTTGGGCATGAATTTTTAAGTATAGGTAATATTTACTATTTTAAGGTTATTTGATTAGACAATTTTGAATCGAAGCATGTGTATCTGGGAGGGTGCATCCCAAATCCGACAATAAAAATAAACCATCCTCCGCTCATGTGTTGCGGAAGCTTGGGAAGAATGTGCAAACTATGGCGTCATCCAGAAATTTTGAGAAGTATCTGAAAATAATCATTGCGTTGCTTCAAGACGATTTATTAATATGATAAAACTAAATTTGAGACTTCACAGATTATTGGCATGCTCAGCTAAAACAAGAATAGACCTGCTCTGCAAAGATTATTTGCAAGGATCCGAAACAAATTTCGTAAAGCAAAGTGGTGACTTACTGCAATTTTTTATTTATTAATGTTCACATATGGGTAAAATATGTGTAAGTGATAAAAATGAAACTATTTTTATAAAATTAACGCTTTAACCATGAAAAAAAAATTGTTAAGACATAAAAGGTCATAAACTTATGAAGTACAATTTATTATGCAAATTACTGTTTCACGCTTACTAGCGCAGAGATTAATAGTTTTAAAGCAAATTCATTGATATTATCGTAATTTACTTTTTCAGTTACATTGTCTCCTATATATGAAATATCTAAGGAAGAAAATTGTTCTTGATTAAGTAGATATCAAGTAATTTTTTTCAACCCTAAGAAATTTTCCAGATGCGATTGTAATTGATAAAGTCGCTAATAAAATTTTCGAAACAGAAATATAAATTAGATGCATATAAAATAAATTATATCTTCTTATTTAAATTTAATACAATTCATTTTAAATAAATAATGTAATGTTTTTAAATAAATATCGTAATATATTATCAGAGCCGGCTTTTTCTATAAAGGGGCCTGGATTCAAAAAGCTATTCTGGGCCTTAATTTTTTGTAAAGCAAAAAAAAAAAAACAAAAAAAAACACGAACTTGTATTATCAATGCATGCTTATTTAATGCGTGATTATGTTTTTGCTAATACATCAATTACTTCAGAAAAATTAGAATTTTTTGCAATTTATTTTTCGATGCTTAATATAGCAAGTACATTTAAGCATTCAGAACACATGCTTGACCGAAGATAACTCTTTATTAATTTTAATTTGTTAAAAGAGCGCCCAGCACTTGCTATAGAAACTGGCAACGTAAAGAAAAGTTTTAACATAGTTAATACATTTAGAAATAATTCACTATAATTATTATTTAAATTAGTATTGCAATATGTCTTGTGCATTATTTACATCTCTTTCATTCAGAATCAAATCCCGTAGCAACAAATTTCCTGGATTAGGTTTTCATCTTTGTTATAAAGTCTACAAAGTTTTTGGAACATTTCTTTAACTTATGTTTTCCTAAAGTTTTTATATCAATGATTAATTTGAAATCAGAAATAATATTTAGTATACTTTTAAATCTATCTTCTATTTGTACAACAAGAGTACAAGAGAGTACAATGTTGAAAAAAATAACACTTAAATTCCTCTACCGAGATTTTTATAACTTCTGCTAAATCGGAATATAAGCTTTTCCTTTTTCGAATTCATTTTGCAGGAAAATGTTCTGAAATGTTCAAATTACATGTTAGCACTTTTGCTTCATCTAAAAATGTGATAAAATTTGTTCTTAAATTTTGGATTTCAGTTTTAATTTTATTGACTAAATTGAAATCCGAGTCAAGAACATTTGTTTTTACTTGAAATAATTTATTGATATTGTTAATTTTGGACAATATTGCAAACCATACAATGAAACATAAAATAAATGGCATTTATTGAATTGCATCCAATAAGCCTCTAGCTTCGGATATTGCTGTATTATTGTTACATACATCAATTAATTCTTGTAGGACATTACAAGTTTTTTTTACACTGTGTATACATTGCTTTAACCAAATCTATTTTGGTTTCCCAACAAGTGTCGCATAGTGGTTTAAGAGTAATGTTTAAATGCTTTTGTAGATTCTTCCATCTTTTCGTAGTTGCAGTAAATAAGTAATATAAGTGTTACAATATCCTCCAAATTGTTTTTTACAATAAATACTGTTGGAAGCGGCATCACAAATTAAAAAATTAAAGGAGTGTGATAGGCAAGGCACATAAATTGCATGCGGGTTTAAAGAAAGTATTCTAGACTGTTCACCTTTATATTTCCCTTTCATGTTGCTACCATTGCCGTAAGCTTGCCCTCTATAATTAATAAGATCTAAATCAAGTTCATTTAATCTTTCCAATAATTATGTTGGAAGTCCTCCTCCAGTCACACCAGTTACTTCAATAAACCCTATAAATGACTCATTTATAATTAACTTTTTCTCTTCAAAGTTTACATACCTTATAATGATTGAAGTTTGTTCCTTATGAGAAATATCAGAAGTACAATCCATTTGGATACTATAATACATGGCTGCTTTTATATCGTGTTTCATTTTGTTGAGGATTAATTTTAGAAATAATTTGTTCTTGTAACCTATGTGATAAATGAAGCACAATTCTATTTTTAGAATTTATTTTGTTTATATGATCCATTAGCAAAGGGTCATATTTACTGAATAATTCGATTAAATTAAAAAAAAATTCAATTATTAAGCGTACCTATTATTTCGTGGGTTCCTCGAAGTGGAAGATTATTACACGCTAAAAATAGAATTGCATCTGCAATTCTTTAAAATAGTAATTTGAGTCGTGCTGTTTCCTTACTTATATTAAATTGATTTGTTTTATCAATAATCAAACATAAATTTAGTCGTTTTAGTAATTCTTTCCAAGCAATAAACGAATTAAAATGAGAACTCGAACGCTCATGCTCTTGAATTACAGTTGGCAGATTTCTCCAGTTATTATAGTCACCTATAAATCGTGTAGTTTGGTCATTTCCTCTTCCGTTGGAAAACAGTATACAACAAAATCGAAATACTGAATCTTGCGTTTTTGAATAAATTAACCAGCTGCGAAGTTGAGTTTCACCATTAGGCCTTTTTTAAAAATAGTACGTAGTGAAAAATGATCTGCCTTCAGCACTTTTTAGCAAGAACTCCTTTGTGTTGTACAGGTCCGATTTTAATGCAAAACATTCTGGATTTATCAGTTATAATACTTGGCTATAAAACAGGATCATTTATACTCTCTTGATCATGTTTTGTTATTATCATATTCGTCATTATTTTCTGATTCGGTCATATTTATATAAACACACGGTTCTTCAACAAATTCCCCGGTTGAAGTTTGAATTGTAACTTCTGAAGTCGAAACAATTTCTTTGCCAGAATTAATTTGTAGAAATGTGCTTTTTCGTATTTAGGGAGTCGTAAGAATTTTGTAATTATACTTTCTCATTACTTCGTATAAGTAAAAAAAAAAAAAAAAAAGGACTTTTTCTAACGAGTGATATTTAAAAAAATAGTGACGAGGCGACAAAGTGACTCCACATTCATAATTTTTCCTATATCTCTGTTATCAGTCTATGTTTAACGCTTGTTTGTTGATGTTTTTCTTTTTTGAAATTAAAAGCGGAACTTTAGAGTATCAGTTCATTCAAGTTTTTCAGTTAGTCTAAAATTGGTCAACCGATGAATATTGTGATAATCATAATCATTGCTCTTATCTGGCATTCTAGTTGAAAACGTCTGTTATCCAGATTATGGGTAAAGGCTGGCTGTTGAGTGTCTGATTTTATTCATTGGGATCTAGAATTTTCTGTAAAATTTATAGGTTGATTTATTATTCATTAAAGTGTACGTAACATATTGAAATGGTGAATGAAAAATTTCATTCACCATTTTAGATTTTAGACTTCGAGTTTTCGTTCTTATAATTCGTTTAGATATTTTTGTAGATTAACACTTATGCCTATTACTTTTGATAATATAGAGAATATTTTTGCAATGAATAAAGTTTGACACAAATAAACTTTCGAGTGAGAATATAATTTATTACTGCAAAAGAGTGTAAATGTTTTCCTCTATCTGAGAAGGGCAGAAAAACATATTGTATATATATATATATATATGAGTGTGTGTGTATGCAATCACCAGTTATATATTTTTCTTTGGAAATCATCTTGCTGAAAGACATGTTTTTTTCTCTCTCCGCTATAGAAAGAGCGACCCTTCTTGCCGGGTTGAATCTTCCTGCGTCGATTTCGAATCATCCATGCCCGTATGAATCCGGCGACGGTGAAAATGAAATCATAAACTGCCACCAGAGATATGCCGAGCCACATTCCCATGTATCCGCCAACTGCACTGAAGAGTTCCAAGCTCTGAGAAAGAGTGAATGACGAGTCATAAGTCGACACAGACGATAAGTACTTTTCATTACACTTTCAATGAAAACTTCGTGTGTAAATTGTAACTTTATTATTATCTTCGTAGTAATAAAATAAAAGGCAATCGCATAAATGAAAATTTTATCGATACAAAAAGATGGATTCTTATAGTATTTAAATGATGTTAAATAGAAGATCGGAATCGAATGATTGGAAAGCATAGAATAAAATGAATCTTATTAGTAATGCGCTTTCGTGTGCATACTCTATTGAGAATGCCAGGACTCTTTAACCCAGATTTCATTTTAACTTTGGTTATGAATGCTTACATTTGTGTAATAGGTTTGATTTCGTTTTAAATGCGAGACACCTTTTATGTGAACACCCCAATTTTAATGGGGAAAGAAAGGCCTACTTCGATAAGAATACAGTAATCATGTACGAAATAGTACGAGAGGATCCATATCTAAATATATATTTTATTTTTAAAAGGTACTAGCCCTATGAGCGAAATGTATGTTCATATTTACGTTAATTTTAAATGAATAGTTTCGTTTGCATGGATTTGTGATGGGGTCAATTCTTGCTCACATAAAAAATGCCAAATAACTCTAGCACCAATCCAATTTTGGCGGTTTTGTATCGGTGAGATTTGTTTATTCCTCCATGAATTCCTCAAAAGCTATTTTGTACTTCATATTTCCTAGTAAGAATAATAAAATTTTGTAATTTATATTTTTTTTACTAGTTCTGAACACTTATTTAAGAAATATTGATTTCAACTATGTTTTATGTTATCTACCACTGTTTTTGAAATGGCTTTCTCAGTAACGTCAATAGAAGAATGAACTTTTCAATTCACTTGCACAGTTAGAATTTGACTAACCTCTACTGCATTAGCGTTTTAAGAATGGATGATAAGAACTTCATGTCAATTATTAGATTCTTTTTTTATAGTTTAGATTGCTTTATTAGTTTATTATTCGTAAAGTATAATTGAAAATATATCTCAATGCTACGATAAATGTTTTTTCAAAATAGTCTATGGCATCAAGAGCAGACCACCTACTTGAAGAAATATATCGCATTTTCAATCCTACTAATTGGACCTACTAATGTCATTTAGTAGAAAAGTCAAAAATTTCGATGGGAATTTTTTTTTCTTTTTAAGTTTTTCAAATCAGTTGTCTTTCTAATCATTTGCCTTTTCCTGCTTGGCAAATAGCTCTTACGACGATTTAAAAAATACATTGATTGTGTCACGGTTATGAAATAAAAAGTTTTAAATAGGCGTTATAATATGAATAAAAATATAAAAACAGTTTTAATATTGCATTGGTATTATATCCAGGACTCCGAGTCATCGTCGGAGCGGATGTTATTGAGGGGAGGCGGAGATTTATCTGTGCGTGGTGAAGTTCAGAGCTGTTGTCAGGTCAACAAATTTGCCAAGTTCAATTGAGTTGGCATCTCTACTCCATTTATTGTGTAACTGATTAAAATAAGTGATTTGTTAGTTTGTGTACTTTGTTGTGAGTAAAAACGGCTCAGACTAAATTAGTGAAGATAAGACAAATGTCGGAATGCCCTATTTTTGGGAAATTTAGTGATTTGCTTGAAATTGACATGTTATGAAGCGCTACTGTTATATTAGACATAACCTCAAAATTCCCTTACTGATGGTTCTTTTAGAGAAGGAACCATCTGTAAGTGAAATATGTGTGAGAGCCTCTAGAAACATATTTTAACAAGGAATGTGGGGTTCAATTCGTCCTTTTCAAGCCATGATATCATGTCGATGTAAGCTTTTGCATCGAAGCTTATCTTTGGAACTTAAACCTCCACTTCTACCTTCTGTTCTTGCTTTTAAAACACTCTTTGAATTTTACGTTCATCACTTAACATGAACAAAAGAATATTTTATTGAAACTATTTCTTTAAGTAATCGGATCTATAACGTTCTTGAGGTCATCATAGAGATATCTTGAATATGAGATAAGGTTAAACAGATGTTTAACTTACAGCCATAAGTATATGAAGGTTTTAACTTAATATTAAACCACACAAACACATACACTTTCACAATGCACTCAACCAGAGTCTTATTTGAAGGATCTGATTGTTTTGCCCCTTTTTGTAAGGAACACTGTTGGTCTTCAGCGTTCTCATTGTCGCAAGTAATCGTTTCTGTAACACTCATATTTTTTTTGTCCATTCTTGATAAACTTGACTATTTTTTAGTAGTTATTTACTTTTTATTGCTTCGTTCTTCCTCAAAGTGCTTGTGGTAGTGAACTAGTTATCAATATTGTTTGTAACCATTTAGTTCATCTTGATATTCTATTTAACTAGTAATATTATATTTATATGCAAGGAATCTGAAGCTGAGTATAGTGGACCCGGTTTCTTCGTGAAGCTGGAGACCGAATCGGCTCAAAATGTCTATGGTTTAATCGCAAGAAAAAGATACACAAGAGTAAAAATGGATTCAGGTGCGAGTATATCAAAAGTTAATTATAAAAAGCAAAAATTCATAAAAATATTTTATCAAAGTTTTCAATTTTTCACAAAATTTAAGCTTTTTGTGGCACCTCAAGTTGTTGTAGTATTGCAACAAAATTTCTTTAAATTATTTGTGAAATTAAAAGGCAACTTTTCCCCACTGTTAACAAAAAAAAAAAAAAAAAAAAAAAAGGGCAGTTTTGTTTCTCCCTCGTACCTAGTCATCCTCGAAGTAGTTCAAAAGAAAACGCGGAAATTGCGAATGTTCCGGTGTAGTGTGAACGCTTCTTCGAATTTTCGCTTTTGGTATCATTTTCAAATAGGATAGAACAGAAATAAGATGGAACTAAATAATTAACATATATAAATCAAAAATGGATAATTACCTCGAATTTTGGATTGTACGTTAAGTTGGTAATTTCAAATCTGTCGAAGAGGATGTCAATATTAATTTTGGAGCACCTGCAAAAAAATGGGTAGCTGAATATAGATGAGATCCGTTTTTGCTACCATGAAACATACCAGATTCAACATATACGAATAAATGCTTCAATATAAAACGCAATTCTTTTAAATCAATATTTATATACAAAGCTTGCAAACAAACTAAAATGTCTTTAAAACGAAGTGACATGTTATCACGAGATACCCGATAGAATTATGCTCTCGAGACGAGTACTTCTCAACGATTGAACTTCGCTAAGAGATGGCACGCAGAAAAGTGAGTGGTTATTACGTTTTTTTTTTTTTTTTTTAATTCCGTGGATAATAATTCACCTTATTGACGAAGGAAAACTCCTTCGAAGTCAAATAGGGAGATCATCAGGGCAATTTAATCTTACGATTTCGATTTATCACTCGCTCTTCAGTGAAGTTAGTCCGACAGGAACGTCTTACTTTCACGCGCCATCTTTCCTATGACTCCTTTTTTTGAAGAAATAAACGCCTCCTGATGCATGCGCAAAAGCGTAGAGAGTTTCCAAACTCAAGAATTGAAAGTAACTGAAATCAGTTATAGTGAGTTATAAATAAAGAGCGCGTCATGAATTCGTGTAAAATTCAAAGTACATCATAAAAAAAGTAAAGCCCGAAAAATATTTCAGTTTGCGCAAATATGAACGGAGGAATAATGGATTTCTTATATGCATAAAAAAAAATTCCAGAAGAAACCGAAGGAGGGCGTTCACACGCCGTACTGAGACGGCTTTTGCTAGTCTGTTCAAACACAAACAAACAATGAAACAAATCACAACAAACGTGTCATTGTGCCTTTACTTGAAAGTAAAAGATATTCAACATGATACCATCACAAAGTATTAGGTAAGTGTGGCTATTACTACCGCTATTACAGCTGAATGCAGAATGCTTGAATCTGGAATCCCCGTTATGTTTCCATTTTCAACAGGCGCACTGCTATTCCTCACTGATATCTCGATTGCCAATTCTTCCTTTACTAAAAGAACACTGAAGGGCCGAGACGATCTCCCAAGCTCTTCTTTCTTCAATACGTAGTTCTAAACTCAGCATCCCAATGAAGAAAATAAGGTTGTTAGGAACAGAGATGAGTTGGATACCTGCTCTAATCGCGCCAAGCGTTGCCTTCGTGTCGATGACGTGTTTCACTGCTTCCATATATATGGTGTTGTTTTACAATAAAGTCACTGTTCTGTTCTTTTGGCAGGTGTGACGTGATTCTTTTAATCTGAAGGCATTGGGCAGATGGAAGAATCCTTGAAAGCCGAAAGTTTTATTTGGATGCAACTAGTTTGCTTTTGAGAATTCAACTTATAAAGACTTTTCCCATCTTCAATCCTTTATCCGTGCGAAACTTCCTCAATACAGTAATAATGAATTCACTATTCTTGTAAAAAAGTTTAAGCGCCAACGAGAGTTCGATTTGGAAATAAGCATTCTGCCGAGACCGAATGACGATTCCATTATCAGGCATGTGTTTTATTGCTAGCCTTATTTTCAAAGAATATTTCGGTATCAAGTGTGAGCTTTCTCTTTCAGTTATTTATGGAAAAAAAAAAAATCAAATATCCCACCGATCATATTTGTGCAAACCGAAATTTTTTTCGAGTATGATTTTTTTATTATGAATTTTTCTCTTATCATTGATGTTAGCATGAATTTATGTTGCATCTTCTACATTAGTCGAAATTTCGAGATGCAGCGGAAAATAAACTACCTTCCAATGCGGAATGAGCAGTTCGAGAGATAAGGCAAAGGTATTGGATGCAAAGGTGATTTGTGTTTCGCCTCCAAGATGTTTGCTCATGTAGGCCATTCCTAATTAAAAATGCTTTGTGAAGAATTTATGTAAAATTAACGAATGCATACTTGAACACTAGATGACTGAATTTGCCATAGAATAATTTAGTTATTCCGATTAGACATGATTATGTGCTGCATGTTATGCAGGGAAGTTATTCGATTAATTATTCGAAATTTTTCACAGTAATATGTGAAATACTGTGACTAATTAAATATCATTAAGTACAGTTTACCTTTTGCCTGTAAAAAAATTCTTAAAATGAACTTAATGTGTAAAACAAAACTGAATATCGACGAAGAATTCATTTTGAATCTCAGCTCAAATGTGTTTTACGGTAAAAGATGGAAGAAAAAAAATCTGCCAAGGTTTTTTTCTACGTTATTTGCCGATTCGAACTTACCGAAATAAATTCAATCGTCGCAAGAAACACTGAAAATACACGATTAAGAGTTAATTATTCTATCCATGCCTTCCATCGTCACAGCGAAATTTTTATTTCTTATTACTTCTGCGTTTACCAATTTTTTTATATAGAAATCGGAATCCCTGTCTTATCATTCACTTTAATAGATATGCAGAAATTCTAAACAATCTATATTGATTTTTTTAAAACACTAATCGCTTTTTTGCTAACAGGTTCGGTGAAAATAGGCTCAAATTATGATTCGTATATATGATTGAATCATATTACAGATAAATATTTACACTGGCTTATTAATAAAAAAAATCTTCAACCGTTCATGATTCGATTATTAATGTCAGAGACAAAGTTTGCATGGGGAACTTAAGCAATGATTTGGATTTTGGAACTTTTGAGATTAATATATCAAGATGTCAAAATGTGGAAAAACCTTATTTTAATTTTAAAGAATCTGAGGAATGATCACTTTTCTTTTGATAGCAATTTTCACGATGGGGACTTAAGTCATGGGATGTCTATTAACAACATGTCGGATCTCCTTTTACCCGGCGAAATATAGCAACTCAACATGGAATGGGCTCAACAAGTCGTTGGAAGTCCCCTGCAGAAATACTGAACCATGATGCCTCTATAGATGTCAATAATTGCGAAAGTGTTTCCTGTGCAGTATTTTGTGCACGAATGGATCTATCGATTACGTCATATAAATGTTTGATGGTTCTCATGCCGAGCGATCTAGGTGACCAAATAATTCGCCGGAATTGTCCTGAATGCTCTTCAAATCAATCGTGAACAGTTGTGACCCGGTGACTTGGCGCATTGCCATGTATAAAAATTCCATCGTTGTTTTGGTAAATGAACTCCATGAATGACTGAAAGTGGTCTCCAAGCAGTTAAACACAGCCATTTCCGCTCAATGATCAGTTCAGTGGGACCAGAGGATCCAATCCATTCCTTGTAAAAACAGTCCACACCACTATGGAACCAGAACCAGCTTGCACAGTACCCTGTTGACAACTGGGCTGTATGACTTCGTAGGATCTGTGCCACTTCAGATCCTATCGTGAGCTCTTCCCAAACGAAATCGTGACTTATTTGATCAAGTCATGGTATTGCATTCTTGGATCCGACCAATTCGGTCTCGAGTCCAGAGGAGGCGCTGCAGGCGATGTCGTGCCATTAATAAAAGCCCTCGAATCAGTCTCCTGCTGCCATAACCGAGTAAAGTCAAATTTTGCTGAGCTGTCCTAACATACAAGTCCGTCGTAGGTCTCCCGCATTGATTCTTATTGCAGTGTTGTTTGTCCGTTAATACTGGCAATTCTACGTATTTGTCATTGGTCTCGGTTATTAAATGCTGGCGATCGGCTACTGTGTTGTCAATGGTGGCAGGTTATGCCTGAAATTAAGTATTCACCGCACACTCTTGACCCTGTGGATCTCGTAATATTGAATTCCCTAAAGATTAACGAAGTGGAATGTCCCATGCGTCCAGCTCCAACTACCATTCCTAATTCAAAGTGTAAGAATTCCTACCGTGCGGGCCATAACCACGTCGGAAACCTTGTCACACGAATCGCTTGAGTAGAAAAGAAAGACCTGCCAATGCACTGCCTGTTTATACATTTTGTACGCGATACTATTTCTGTCTGTATGTTTGTATATTTCTACCCCATGACTTTTGTCGTTTCGGTGTATTTATTCCTCATTTTTATGGCTTCTGCTACTGGAACCCAGTGTTTCTGCCTCGCCCGCTACAGATTGTGGCGCAGAGGTGTAAAGAGGCACACATTTTATGCAGTTTGTAGCATTCCTGCACAATATGTCATCTGAAAATTTCATAATCAGTCAAATTATTCATGAACGTACGCACATACGAAATCTAATTATTTAAATCTCATACATTATACATTTAAATGTTATAATTAATATTCGAATTCTTTAAAATCAATTTACTTTATACTTGTCACTTTTTGTATTATTACATTACTTTTATAAAGAATTAGGCTACCCAACAATCATTATAGCGCAATTATTGGCAATCAGCCAAACAATAAATTAAAACTAAAAAAAAATCGTCTGCAATACATTAAGAAAGAAAGAAAAGAACTTACTCTGGATTCCAAATGTTTCTTCCTGAGCAGTCGTGCTGCAAGAAGAGAGGAAAATCTCAAAAGATATAACAGCGGATCGTGAATTTAATTTTGAGTTCAGGCATGAATTTTCAATGGAACTTTGCGAGGGTTAAAATTTTAATATTCTTAATACATTAGTTTCGTAAAAAACGAAATATTCATTACAAACTGAGAATACCATGCCTAAGAATTTTATTGAAATACTAGCCGCCTTTGATGACTAGCTTGTTCGCACAAATTATAGACTTTTTAGGCTGTTAAATTTTTAGTATGGAATGCAGTTTTTTAAATTTCATCTTGTTGCGAGATACGACAGAAAAAATGAATTTATTGAATCAGTTTACCGCAAATTGAAAAGTGTATTATTATGAAATGAAACCGGAAATGAAAATTTCTATGGAGAGTACACGGTTGAATGTTTTGCTGGATAAATTTGAACTTCATCATAATATTTAAAGATTTGTATAGATTGAGTAACAAACTGAAATAAAGATAATATTAAAATTAACGGAGAATTTCACGGAGATGGAAATAGTATAATTAAAAAGGTAATTTTTTGAGTCTCAAGGCAATACGAAAACCATTTTTGTGAAATAATTGTTTTGGATGATATGAACAGCCATTCCTGTAAGCAAGTTACCCATTAGGCGATGATTAAGCTTATTTTTGTTAACTTTCTGTTTAAAACTTTTTTTTTTCTGATATTGCGAACACTCTCCAGATCATTTCTAATAACAGAAAAATATTTCTTAACAGGGAGACTTTCGATTTTCAACAGTTGAAGAGAAACTGTTATCTTAGTGGCATAGCGAGGGTTAAAGGCGCTCTGACCATAGTGGATATTTCATACCTTCTACATTTTTTTCAAAAGAAAAATATATTAAATGTTATTTTCCTTGCACCCTCTGAAGCCTGAGTCCGGAGATTTATACTCTCCTTTGGTCACCCTTCACTATGTCCTAAATCAGCCACATTCAAATCGATTGTTGTATCCATAACCTTTCATGGAATAAAATCAACTTTTATTTGGAAAGAAATCACATTGATAAAAAAATTAAACCAATATTTGAATGATTGATGCATCCTGTGGAATAATTTTTCAGCAACTGTTATTACTTTTGTTTTGTTTGCAAAGTCGTGTTGAAACATTCTCATTCATTTAACTCGGAAATTTTTTTGGTTATTAAAGAGGGGAAAAAAATAGCTTTCCATTATATATTAACATTTTAAAAAAAACATGAACAGCAAAATTAAGAGGAACAAAAATTTTAATCTAGTTACAACTTAAAAAATAATTATTTACAGATGAAAGAATGAATGAAATTCCTTACCCCCTTAATCTTTTTTCTTACTTCCTGCAAAAAAGAAATAAAAAGTGAAACAGCAAAATATACAAATTGTTAAATATATGAGACAAAAGCATAGAATTGATTCATTTATTTGCTTTAATAAAATATATTGGCAAAAGAAGTTGCAACGCCATTTAACTTTTTACTTGTCGGAGATAAATGCGAATTGTGAATTACAAAGCGTTCAAAGTATAATCCATTGAAATGACGAAAAAAAAAAATCTTTGAGAAAATATTTTTTTTGACCTTCAGGAACTGACAATTGAAACATTTCCACTTCTGATGGGGGGCAGCTACTCTCCCTGCTCCCTCTTGAAAATTCGAAAAAGTCCCACTGTAAAACGATTTTATCTTGCATATAAAACAATTTACAAATGTGAAATATAGATTATTAATTATTCTGCTCATTATTACATCATTTATTAAACTTATACGTAATAGCTACGTATAGCTACGAATCGAACATTTCTCAATATTTAAAAATAATTTGTTGCTCATACACCGTTGCAGCAATTATCTACATTATTTTGCCCTAGACTTCCATAAAAAAACATCAGCACTGTACTTCGTACAAGATTCATAAAAAGCTATTTAATTTATCCATTCAAATTTTATCATTCATAGAAGAATGCACAACATCATGCCAATAAAAATTTCTATCTATCAAAAATATGGAATAAATAGGTAATTTTTGACGTTCCTATTTCTATTTTTTGAAATGTTTTTAAGCTCTGTATTTTTATCCAAGAAATATATTACTATTTTTGTCAATGATCGAGGAAATATTTTGAACTAGTTAAGTTACAGGTGTAATTAGTCTCATTATATTCGTAATAAATTTACTCAAATATTTAATTTGGTCTATTTTATTCACTCTTTTCATCTACTTGAGGTATATTAATATGAGTTATTAATATAAATAACTTTCCAAATAAAAATAGTTTTAAAAATAAATTTTCTCATTTGTATTTGTATGACTTCAAAAGAAATGATTTTCTACCGTTCATTAAGGAAGTTTAAAAAATGAAGCCATGTATTGGCACGTATGCTGAAAAATGAGGAAATTTCTATCCATCAACGCAACATCGAACGAAATAACTACCATAAACTGAAAGAATGAATCTAAATCTGAGGACAGAAGCAATAGAATAATATATTTTTATATATTTCTTGAAATTTAGAAATTTTTGTTTTGATTTTTTTAAGACTCATTTTGTACGACGAAAAAAATGGTTGGCAGAGATTAAAATAAAAAGTATGGTTTAGTATCAAAAAGAAATAGTTGAACTAACGCGTCGGTTAAAGAAACATGTTTAACTACATATGAACAGCAGTTTGTCACCCTTCCGAGTTTCTAGTGATTCGATGCGAGGTTTAATCCCAAGTGAGCGTAAAAGTACATTTTGAATAAAAACACAATGGAATTTAACAACAACATTTCTATTAAACCGGTTATTTGAAAGAAATGCTACTTGAAGCAAAATACGATTTCATTCTAAGTCAACATTAAGCCATTATGGCCTAAGCGGGTAAGAAAATCCCCTTTCTAAACCGCTCGGCTAAAGGAATCTTCGGGGCTACCGATCCTACGACATCTATAAATGACCGTAAAGCCTTGTAGGAATTCATTGTCACTCTGCTGTCAGACTATTCTTCAGGGGGAAGGAAACGTGTTGGGAGACCTTCGAGCGGTATACGATCTACGTAATTATCCGTGCGAACCAAGTGGGAGTCGCTACACGGCGAAATGCATGTTGGAAAAGGCCAGGGGTTACGTCGAAATGCGTGTGGAACCTTTTGAGGGTTCATTCTAAATATATTCCAAATGATAGCATGAAGATCACCTTACTCCGAATAAATTTAATCCTAATATGTTGAGATAAAAAGAAATGTGAATTGCAGAATATAAAGACTATACATGTAACAGCTGAGAGAACATTGAAACGGAAAGCAGAATCCATCTTTGAAACCATGCATATTAATGGAGCATAAATAATGCGTGGAACATATCCAATGATGAAGAGTAAAATAAATACATTGATATGGAAATAGAAAAAAAAAATAATAATAATTGCTTACTTCTTTGGAACTTAGAAATTTAGAAGCCTGAAAAGAAAATTAGAATTATAGTTCACAATTTTCTCAAATATTTTAAAAGAACATTAAAAGAAAGAAAGAAACTGAGTCAATCTAGTTCAATTTAAGGGGAAAAAATAAGATAAAAAAGAAATGAAATAAAGTTAATTCATTTTAGGGAAAAAAAATTATGCTTTTTTGTATTTAAACTTGCTGAGTTTTTGGATTTATGATTTAAACTTTTAATCTTAGAATATTCAAACAGTGCTATGTTTTATAAAAGAAAAAAAAAATCTGTAACGGCTCGAAATTTTTCGAGAAGACTTCATAAGCAGTGGAAGCAGTTTTTTCACCAAAAAAGTATGGGTCTATTCTCGTGATATTTGGTAGTCAATGTAAATGGATCTGCCATTCGTCATCTGATAGTATACTAAATACTGGATGACGTTCAGCTTTGTTATGTCATCGTGTTCATTTTCCGCCTTTTAGGCATCCACTGGATGCCAATCTTAATTCTGTACAGCATACTTGATGACTGAGTATGAAATGACTTCATTTCCAATATTAAAAGATTACCCATTTCAAAACATTTTAGGCTTTTCAACAACTGAAATGCATCTTAGATCTGTTAGCTAGTTTTTGTAATCTGATAAAATGCTCCCCTACGAGATTATCTATTAATAAAGGAATATTTAAATGAAGCTTTAAAAATTTGAAATTAATATAAAACCATGAACAGTTTCACTATTATGCAGGAAATTATTAAAAACGAAATACTTACGATTGGTATTACAACTGTTATCTCAACTTCTTCTCGCTCAGTTGAATACGATATGGAACTAAAAGAATACAATAGTTTATCATTCCAATCATTTCATTTTTAATAGAGAAACAGTTTTTACAAATAGATTTATTTTTATTATTTATTTATATTATTATTTTTAAAAAGACATTGCTCTTTCAATCTAAGAAATCTTTGCTGGTGTCTTTCGACAGATTTTTTTAAAATTAAATAATAAAAAATAAAAAAAAAGAAAGAAAGAAAATGCTAAATGACATAAAATTTAAATCATATTTCAAGAGATTCTCCAAACTAATGAATGTAAATAATTCTTCAATTTATTGATAAGTAGTAGCAAGTAATTCGATCGCAAGTTCGCTGTTACTAGAATATTCTGAAAGCTTAATGAAACAGGATTTTACAATTATATTCTAATATTTACAGATTCTTCGAAAAACGCAATTCCTCGCCTTCGTAAAATTTTCATCGAAGGCGAGACATTCACTCACATTTACTTTCATTATCTTTTCTCAGGTAAAAAGAAATGGATGTATTGACAATAAATATTTAGCCCAATTGACTACAAACCATGGACTTTGCTTGCATTATCTTAAAAGATTCAAGTTGAGAAATTGTTGTTGTAAATATGGTAATGATTATGATGGCATTCAACACTACTTTTTACTTTGCCCTATTCTTCATCATTTGAGAAAATTTATTAAACCTTAACTAAATACTTCCCTAATTCTATCAAATAATAAATTGACTTTAATAGTTCAAACTATCTTGGATTTTCTGAATCACACTGAAAGCAGGATTTTTCAAATGGAATAATAATTTATCCTAATTTGTCTACTATCTGGACTAATCTTTCTTAATTTGGACTCCATATGTTATTTTAATACAAAGGAAAAAGGACTTTTGGAGCCATTTGTTATTTTACAACAAAGGAAAAAAAAAGACTTTTTGTCTGGTGCCTTGTGCCTACTTTTGCCTTGTGGTAAAGCAATTTTGCATTCCTCTTGGTGCTTCAAGTGTTAATGCTTTTTGAATAGTCGCAAAGTTTGAATGGAACTTTACCGTTGCATGAGCCCTTCAAAGTATGCACATAGAAAGTCAAGCACGGTTAAAAGTGGACAGTATCTTGTGAGTATAAGGAAAAAAGATGAAAAAAGAACTCCTTATCTAGCTTTGTTCCTGATCATGGACTCTACCTTATTCTTTCTGTTTATTTATTTATTCTTTCTGTTGATTTGTTTATTTTTTCATCTATTTGTTTATATTTTTCTCTTTGCTTTAATTTTTTTTTATTTTTCTATTTTCAAAGTTAAACTGCCTATTTTTGGGAAATTTTATTATTTATTAATTATGTTTCAATGATGCTTTTACTGTGGAATATTATGTAGGCTCTTCTGCTTGAACCATTTAGACCTTCTCCACTTTTTCTTTTTAAGCCTGCCTCTTTATTATTTTTTTTGGCTACCTTTAGCTTTTTTTGCATCTAGTACAAATGCATATGAAAGATTTTTTTAAATAGCTAATAGCTTTTTAATAGCTTTTGATAGATATTTAAATTCTATTATTTTTTTATTAAATTCTATATTTTCATCATCAGAATACGTCAATGCCGTGCAAGGCGTTATCTGGTATGCATTTTTATTAAAGAATACGAGAAGAAGTATCGGGAAGACCGCTTCCCTCGGGGTCTGTGAGTTTTTCCGGTTATCTCACTGTCTATCTGTGACAAAGATATTTCAAAAATGCTTTATGCTAGACGAATGAAATTCGGCAAAGAGTGTTAACACTAAATATCAAATCTGTCTATTTTCTATCTATTTATCTGTCAAATTTTCAGCAAAGACTATTCAGAGGAAGTCTCTCTATCCGGTTGTTCAAATATAAGTTAACATGATATAACTACAAAACGGGGATGGCTAGAAGGATGAAATTTGGCACGCAGATTCAACCTATCAAATTTTTAGCGAAATCTAACAAGGGGTTGAACACCTGTCGGTATGTACTACTTTCAGAAGCATATAAATGTGATAACTCAAAAATGCAATGATTTAAATCAGCGTTTCTCAACCTTTCAGTATTCGTGGCTCAGTTTTCAATCATAACTTTCATCGCCCCCCCCCTTCCAATAAAATGTATACAACCATAATGTATATTGAGTATTTTGGATTCTGTTTTTAAATTATTTTTAATTAACTGCCAAAACAAGAGTAAAAGCGAGCCAACGTTGGCGAGAAACCACATCTTACATTTTGGACAAGCGGACAGTGAACAGATGAAGCGAATGAAAGCGGAGAAAATTTAAATATTATATTTGAAATGAAAGCCAAATAGGGAGATAACGTTAAAAGAATATGAAAGTAGAAAAATTCATCAATGAAAGTTAATCTAGACGGTGTGAGCTAAATTTAGAAACGGGGAATACATTTTTTAGAATAATAAAAGAAATAAAACAGAAGTATGACAAAACGAAAGTGAAAAAAATAGGAATGTTTGTGCAAGGGAATCCACACGACCGAGGCCGTCTCGAGCATGCGCGGAGTAAATGTTTTCTCATAAGAAGAAAGAAAATTTTCGATACGCAAGTTTCAATTCCGGCCAGTCTCATTCGAGTAGATCCTTTTATCGCTATCGAATCAATTGTGAATTTGTATGTTATATATGTTTTCGTGTTAATTGCAATTCACCATATAAAATATTCACGGCAGCAGATTTATGCAGACTCATGAATAAATTTTTTTAAGCGGAAGTAAGGAAGCATTAGACGATAGTCAAGCATCAACAAGTACACAGACGAGCGTGGTGCCTAAAATAAAATCAAGGAAATATTCTCAAGAATACTTAAATTTTGGGTGGTGGAGTGGCATTTTTTTAGAGAGTTCCAGAGAACGTTTAAGGGGGGGGGCATCCATCTTGCGTAGGGAATTCAATCTTTTCTGTCCATTAGAGTTACGAGATTAAACAAATCAAATGATTGTGATTAAACCCTAAACTTTGTTTCTAGACGCTAAATGTCAATTGATAATTTATTCCCCGTGCATTATATTGGATCTAGGGTATTTACTGAGTATTACTCAGTGAACAATTGATTTAATTTCGTTTTAACACATGATCAATCACAAAAAAATTAGAAATATCTAGTACAGGTAAGTTTCAAGAATGGAACTTACTCGCAAGGTTGATTGTAGCTATCAGCAAGAGTCATGCATTCTTGCGTTGGATTAGTAACTGAAAATAAACTGAATTAAGCAAATTATAAATTGGAATCAGTGCAAAATTTTCATTTGAATTATTTTCGGATTTTTTAACTCTTAATTCATTATCCACTATTATAAATATTAAAGTTTTATGAAAACTATTTTTTTCTCAATTTCTCTATCAAATGGCGTGATTGGAATGGAATGAAAATTTAATAAAGTAAATTGATTAATTAATAATTAAATTTTGAAAGTATTAAATTCGTGAATTACGATAGAAAACACACAGGTGCACTCAGATGACTATGAAAGAGGAGATTAGAGATTAGATGTAATTGAAACTTAATTAAATAAATCAAATTAGCTGGTGATTACATTCTAAAAATATAAAAATACCGTTTTGTTATTACCGAAAACAAACAAGAGTACATCTGAAAATTCTAACACATCAGAACGTACTAAAAAAATGGATTACAAACTGCTTTACTAACACGGAAGAAGTGAAACTAAATAAAAGTGTGTAAAATAGTGAGAGAGAAGAAACAAAATCTCTTTTCTACTGCAAACAAAAAATTAGTCG
Source organism: Argiope bruennichi (assembly GCF_947563725.1). NCBI lineage: Eukaryota > Metazoa > Arthropoda > Arachnida > Araneae > Araneidae > Argiope > Argiope bruennichi. The sequence goes on along the minus strand of NC_079153.1, from coordinate 144,871,358 downwards.
GCTTCCCTGTGGTTTTCAAAAGGGATGAATAAATTAATAGAAGGCCTGAGTTTTTTTATTACTTAATATAAGGAAAATAGAAATACCCAGAACCTGAAATACAAATTAAGTTAAAAAGAAATATACAAAACCATTGCTCCTTCTTACGTAGTATTCCTTCATACAAAATATGATTTTCAATAACATTTAACAGATCAGCTGCGAATCATTTTTCAAATAAATATGAAAGTTTAATTTTATAAATCTTTCTTTCCGAAATCTGTTTTAAGTTTCTTTCGAGTGGGAGAAGCTTCGTTGATACTTTTAACTTGATTGGGAGACCAGGTGGTCTTTCAATATGGATCTGTACGGATTTTAAAATTCATTTCTCACACAGATAGCAGTGGTTTAGCACAACGCTTCAACTTGGGATAGTAAGATAGTGGGTTCAGATATATATATAAACCAATCATTTGTGCAGTTCTGGTGCTGACAAGGATCTAACACAGTGCTGGATTTACGTATAAGTTACACAAACTGTAGGTTATTAAAGCCGTTTTCTTACAGGTTGCAAAAATTATCCAAAGGAGCACGTACCATTTATAATAAATGTATTATCTGAATGGATTTATAAAGGGTCTCGTATTTCGAGCAGCTTAGGGCCCCTTAAATCTAAATCCACCACTGGTAAAACATTTAGTGCAGTTTAAATTTTCAAATGATGTCCTCGTCATCTGATCACGATTCATATTTATGAAGCTTGACAAAAAATATCCCTCGTGTATCTTTAAAACGAGATACTAAACTAACATCGCTGTTCAGTGACAAATTTCAAATTATTTTTTTCCAATGGAAACCTCGGTCCCATAGTCTGAGTAACAAATATATGAAGGTTCGTTCAGATCCGTTGAATATAAACTGAGCTACGATTCTCTGAGTACTATCAGCTTAATTTTAATCACCCTGTAAATGAATAGTGTACATTGCTTAGTTTGCATTTCCACCGCTGAAAACATTCAATATTGCTAAGAAATAAATTTGACAAAATAAGCAGAGTTTGGCAATAACCATTTCTTACCGTTTGTACCCACTAAAGCTCCACAGATGCTGTCAGTATGGGGATAGTCCACTTTAATGGGCACGCAACCTAATTGCTCTTTGTATCTCTTCGCACGGCATTCTTGAACAACCCCCTGTAGAAAAAATCTCAAGAATTGCTTGGAAAACTTTAAAAAGTTAAAAACTGATATTATATGAAGCCCTTTTGACTTCAATACAAATTCGATTAATGAACGCCAATTTTGAAACTTTTCAATTCATTTTCGTCCCACGTCTTTATTTAAAGATTTTAAGGAAGAATTAAGCGACTTCAACACTAGGTGCTTAAATTATTCCAAGAAAAGATTTTTTTAAAAATAATATCTTTAATAAAACATGCATACAGAAAGAATAAGGTTTTAAATAACATAAAAATTAAATAGTGAATATTTACATAGCAAAATAATAGAAATTCGTTACTATCATAAAAATTTCTGTGCAACTGTGTAGCTTCTTTTCAATAATATTTTATGTACTTAACTGAAGAAATCAAATGAAAAAGACGAAACGAACCATCTATAAATTTTTGCTAAAAGTAATTTCAAGAAGGAAAATACACTGCCTAGCCACTGATGACTGGTCATTCGTGATTTTAGACATTTGGTTAAATATCTAGAAAAGCACAGTCGGAATTATCATAAAGGTATTTACAAAGGTAAAAAAAAAGTAAAAGTACCAGGTATTTACAAAAGAATGTTCTTTTCAGGAACCATGACAAAAGACATTATACACAATACCCTGCAATCAGAATGAAAAATACTAAATGTTGAATGAAAAATGAATAGTTTACTAAATAACTTTTCACTGCGCATGTGTGAAGGCAATCAAAATATAATGTGCATAATGTGTCAGCTGAATGTTTAGAGAAACTTTTGTGAAAGTTTCAAAAATAAAGCTTCAAAATTCTGAAAGCAATCGCCGATAGAAAAAGCTGGAAATCCGTTGTTTACAAAATGAATCGAAAAAAGTGTATGCAAATTTAGTATATCAACAGACGACTTAAAAATAAAATAGTCATCGTTATTACGTCATTCATATCAGTATAAAATGAAGGATAAAACTTGTGAGACTTTTACAAAACCTGTACGAGCTTGTACGTTTCGAGAAAAATAGCGGACGCCGCGAGATGAGCGAAGGCGATAGAAGCATGATCATTGGAGCCCAGCACTTCGGACATTCAAATCGATAAATTTCTCCCAAGAGAAAAAACCCTGACAGTTCCCCCACGAGGGATGCGAAGAAAATTGTCGGTGAGAGATTGCCTCCGTCATTTTATCAAATCTAACCGGCAAACGTCTTTGGCCAGCGTTCCGATTCGCATCTGGAAGTGAGAGCAGCCACCGGACCATTCGACGAGAGCTGTGCGCCCTGCTATTATTTCGTGGCCGAGCTGCAGTTCATAAGCCCAGGATCACAGTCCAACGGCCTAATCTGAACTTAGCGAATTCCAGGTGTACTATTATGCTATTTATCGCAGTGCAGTGATCCCACTGTTAAATTTGAAAGCGGTGGAATGATGGTCTTGTTTTACAGGGTCCATTGGTTTTAGTGCTTACAACCCTGAATGCTGAAAGATATGAAGACATTTTAGACAATTGTGCGCTTCTTACCCTTTGGTAAATGTTTGTCAGAGGACCGTATGTGTTCCAGCATGATAATGCAGAGCACATACAACACATAACATAAAACAGTAATTTGATGACATGGGGTTCCAACAGCTCGATTGTTCAATTTAGAGTCCTGATATAAATCCGGTTGGACATTTTGGGACGAGTTGGAACGCCGGTTGAGGGCTCGACTACAAGGACCCACTGGCAAAATCAAAATCTTCGAAGTCACCGGAAAAAGGGAGGACAATTCAGGAGACAACCTACCGTAGATTAGTAGAAAGTCTATCGAGAAGAATCGAGGCCGTGATTTCAGCGAAAGGTGCACCAACGCCATATTAAAAGCGTGAACAACGAGTAGTTGATACTGATGTATGTTTTTCAATTGTAAAATAGCAACTGCATTTCTTTTTACTTGTTAAGATTGTTTTTATTTCATTTACATTTGTAAGAGATTTGTAAACTATATATTAATAAATACATACTTTTCGAAATGTACTGTTTGAGGACTTTAAACTATCACACAGTGAAAGAAATATACAAATTCACTACTTTACTCGTACTCCTAGAATATATTTAAAAACAACAACAACAACATATATTTGGATATCATTCCTCGTCTTCTACTTCTATTAGATAACAATGGTTTACCAGCCTTTTCTATCGGCGATCACTTTCAGAATTTTCAAGCTATGCTTTTGAAACATTCACAAAATTTGCTCCAAATATTCAGCTGACACATTATGCCTACTCTATTTTGATTGCATTCATGCGTATGCAGTGTAACGTTATTTGGTAAACTACTCATTTTTCCTTCATTGTTTGGTATTTTTTTAAAATTCTAATGGAAGGGTCATTGTTCCTGAAAAGAACATTCCTTTGTACTAATAACTTTGCAGGAAAGTTTGGAAGCTTTTGCAGAATTATCCAAAATATATTCTTTTTTCATGACGGCCCTCTTTCAGGGTTTCTGGAATACATCTTCATATAAATATATGGCGTCTACGATGATGTTTACACGCCTGAAGTTTCATGATAATTCCAATTGTATTTTTACAGACATTTAACGAAACGCTTAAAATCGCGAGTGACCAGTCATCATTGGCCAGGCAGTGTATTTTTTAAATACCTGAATATTTGAGCATTGAAAAAAATAGTTAGCATAATATTTATGAAAGTATAATTCTATAAATATCAAAAGGATAGAATATAAAGTGCTACTCCTTAATAATGAAATGCAAATAACTAAAAATCATTCAACGTAAAATTTAGCATTAAAAAGAAAACAATGGCAATACTCAATGCTCATTTTATTGCTAATGGTATTTTAATATTTTAAGGTCATTTCGAGATGATGATTTCAATCCTAAAATTGTTTCTGTAAGAATGACTCTAATATTCTAGATGATGATAAGATTATTAGTGACGGCACTCACATACCATTTCAACTCTCTCAAAGGTAAAAAATTATAATAAATTTGAATCAATGCAATAAAGGAAATTTCATCTTTACCAGCCTATAAATCGTTATCAATCAGCGTCAATAGTAACCATTGCATATATCAAACGAAGTTTGTGTAAAATGTAAGTTTAAAAAAAATTAAAATAAATTGAATAAATGAACTAAAGAAATAAATGTCAACTGATCAGTAGAAAGGGCATTCTGGAATAGAATGCATGATATCATTGTATTGAATCCAATAAAATGGAAACGAAATATTGGTTCACGGAAAAGCACTTCTTATATTATTTGTATTTTATGTGCAATGAAATCTTTGCATTGAAAGCTCAACAATCCTTTTTCATCATATGTGTACTGCTGCGGTGTTCCTTCGTTCCAAATCTTTGTATTCTTTCCCATTCTTCATTAAAAAAAACTCAAATAGTGTAAAAATGACTTTCATTGTCAAAGTAGAAAATGCTCCCTTGTGATTATATTAGTAAATATAGTACACTCTCATTTTTCACAGTTATCTGCTTTGGGGCTGTCCAAAATTTTTTAAGTGACTGAAATAAAATACAACCAGACAATCATATCAATCATAAACGCTGGAAATTTTGAATCTTTAATGAGTTTATGAATTTTAATCAAACATTTCTGTTTAAAATGTTTTCACTGCACTCAAGAAGAAATTTTTATTTCCTCGTATAGGAAATATAGAGAAAGCATTTTCATCGTCAAAAAATTCGAACTCGAGATTTTGGCATAACTCCATGTTTTAGAACACCGATCGCCTTGAATTTCAAAAACACATTTTTGGAGAATTTGTCTGTCTAGTGTGTGACAAAGAATATTCAAAAGTGTTTTGAGTAGATGGATGACATTTGGAATCTGGTCTTTACTGATACCAAAGTCTGCCTGTTCGGCTGTTCGAATATTCGTTCACCCGATAACCACAAAATGAATAGATCTAGATGTATAAAATTCGGTACACAGATTTAACATCTATAATGCAGAAACTTACTAAATTTTGAGCCAAATCCAATGAAGGGTTGAATTCAGAAACATGCGAATAATTCAAAAAACGCAGTAACTTAAATATATTAAATTTGAAATGTGATTTTGTAACTACCAATGCAATTCCGTGACAGATTTTTATTTCAATCGGCTGACGAAAATGCGTTTAAAACACAAATTCGATTTGCGGATTAACCGCTTGCCAGGGATCCATCTCCAAAAAACACTGGCCACTGATGACACGATAGTTTCAGTAAAAATGCTCCATTTACGCTAACGGTTATTATTTCATAACTATTGTTTGTCAATGTCGTGCAGGCATTCTCTGCCTTACCCAAGGTAGTTACCCAAAGTAGTTACCCAAGGCCACTGATGACACGATAGTTTCAGTAAAAATGCTCCATTTACGCTAACGGTTATTATTTCATAACTATTGTTTGTCAATGTCGTGCAGGCATTCTCTGCCTTACCCAAGGTAGTTACCCAAAGTAGTTACCCAAGGCCACTGATGACACGATAGTTTCAGTAAAAATGCTCCATTTACGCTAACGGTTATTATTTCATAACTATTGTTTGTCAATGTCGTGCAGGCATTCTCTGCCTTACCCAAGGTAGTTACCCAAAGTAGTTACCCAAGGCCACTGATGACACGATAGTTTCAGTAAAAATGCTCCATTTACGCTAACGGTTATTATTTCATAACTATTGTTTGTCAATGTCGTGCAGGCATTCTCTGCCTTACCCAAGGTAGTTACCCAAAGTAGTTACCCAAGGCCACTGATGACACGATAGTTTCAGTAAAAATGCTCCATTTACGCTAACGGTTATTATTTCATAACTATTGTTTGTCAATGTCGTGCAGGCATTCTCTGCCTTACCCAAGGTAGTTACCCAAAGTAGTTACCCAAGGCCACTGATGACACGATAGTTTCAGTAAAAATGCTCCATTTACGCTAACGGTTATTATTTCATAACTATTGTTTGTCAATGTCGTGCAGGCATTCTCTGCCTTACCCAAGGTAGTTACCCAAAGTAGTTACCCAAGGCCACTGATGACACGATAGTTTCAGTAAAAATGCTCCATTTACGCTAACGGTTATTATTTCATAACTATTGTTTGTCAATGTCGTGCAGGCATTCTCTGCCTTACCCAAGGTAGTTACCCAAAGTAGTTACCCAAGGCCACTGATGACACGATAGTTTCAGTAAAAATGCTCCATTTACGCTAACGGTTATTATTTCATAACTATTGTTTGTCAATGTCGTGCAGGCATTCTCTGCCTTACCCAAGGTAGTTACCCAAAGTAGTTACCCAAGGCCACTGATGACACGATAGTTTCAGTAAAAATGCTCCATTTACGCTAACGGTTATTATTTCATAACTATTGTTTGTCAATGTCGTGCAGGCATTCTCTGCCTTACCCAAGGTAGTTACCCAAAGTAGTTACCCAAGGCCACTGATGACACGATAGTTTCAGTAAAAATGCTCCATTTACGCTAACGGTTATTATTTCATAACTATTGTTTGTCAATGTCGTGCAGGCATTCTCTGCCTTACCCAAGGTAGTTACCCAAAGTAGTTACCCAAGGCCACTGATGACACGATAGTTTCAGTAAAAATGCTCCATTTACGCTAACGGTTATTATTTCATAACTATTGTTTGTCAATGTCGTGCAGGCATTCTCTGCCTTACCCAAGGTAGTTACCCAAAGTAGTTACCCAAGGCCACTGATGACACGATAGTTTCAGTAAAAATGCTCCATTTACGCTAACGGTTATTATTTCATAACTATTGTTTGTCAATGTCGTGCAGGCATTCTCTGCCTTACCCAAGGTAGTTACCCGAAGTAGTTACCCAAGGCCACTGATGACACGATAGTTTCAGTAAAAATGCTCCATTTACGCTAACGGTTATTATTTCATAACTATTGTTTGTCAATGTCGTGCAGGCATTCTCTGCCTTACCCAAGGTAGTTACCCGAAGTAGTTACCCAAGGCCACTGATGACACGATAGTTTCAGTAAAAATGCTCCATTTACGCTAACGGTTATTATTTCATAACTATTGTTTGTCAATGTCGTGCAGGCATTCTCTGCCTTACCCAAGGTCCACAATTTTTTGTGGGGTGTAGAAGATAACACCTTTATGACAGCGCATGCGTGAGTGTTTTGGGAAAACCACTCTCGCTGCATTGAAGATTTAATAAAAACAATTGCCACTCTACGAACAATTGCCTAAAGTACTGTTTCATTGCCAAAAAATTTTTTGAAGCGCTGTGAGAATGATTTCTATCATCTATGGTTCTTCTGTAACATTCACTATACCTAGAGCGTTTCCCTTAAAGGCCATTTCAGCAATCTCTATGTCGTCTCATCTCCCAAACGCAAACGAAATAAGAACATTTCCCTGTTCTAGAATACTAACAGACCACTGATAGCAGAACTGATAGCAAGATCATTTTTAACATTTAGGCATCTTTTCCGTCATGTTTGTCTTAGACAATCTCTACTGTGGTGCTAAACAAACAAATAAAATAACGTGATTTACAAATATAATAAGTAAATTTAAAAAATTCAAATGAGCAGCATTTATTAATAACTGCAGACACCATTGAAATTATGAGAATAGGCCTTATTTCAAAGTTCGCAAAAATAAAATTACTTTTGAAGTGACTAGTCTCAAAATATTCTTTAAAGAGTTCAAACTTCCTTGGTAGCTGAAAAAGTCCTTGCTGAGCAATGTTAAATATCTAAATTTTCAATATTTGAAATTCTCTACGGTTTACAACCCAAATGTTTGCATAAATCACATTCCTTCAAGGCGTTTTAATACTTTAAATAATTAATATCCAACATTTTATGTCATTATTTATTTTTGCTTTCCTATCATTAAGCATGGTATTAAGTGTACCTAATAATATTTATGCTAACATAACACTTCTCTTTGAAATGAATCGCAATATTCTTTTTCTATCGGATTTTTTTCCTTGTCTTTTTGTTGCTCACCTCACTCCTTCATGTCGTCTGTAAATATATAACATTCTGAATTCTTAGCTATGCATCCTTTTACGACTTTCTTAATTATTGGCGATATGGCGCTAATGTCGGAGAATGAATTGTTCTTGGCTATTTGGAGAAATGATCGAAAACATGTAATTAAGGTAACGAACTAACCATTACCATCTTCATTAAACATTGTTCATTTTCACGACTCTTATAATTATTTTATGTGCATTGAGCAAACTAACTGGATTTTACAATAAACCAGCTGAAGTCTCTCCTCGCATGCTCTGTTATAAAGGTGAACTTGTGTTTTAGACATGTTAGACGTGTTTTTCCCAATCGATTGAAACAAAAATTGAACACAAATTTAATTTGTAATAAAAAAAATCACATATCAAATTTGGTATTTTTCTTTAAGTCATTGCATATTTGAGTTATCGTGTTTACATGTTCCCGAAAGGACACACCGAGAGACGATCTGTGGATTTAGCTCAACATTTGATCGGTGTCTCTGCGATGCATATTAATCTACTTTCCCCGCACTTCGCAAACTAGAATGTGAAAAAAGTGCAGCTCCCAACGGAGCCCTGATAGCCACACCGTAATTGCATCACTGCTTGTTTGTAAGCTGAATACTTGTTTAACTTTATCAAGTCATTGAAACTAAAAATGACGTCAGCTCAGTTTGTGAATGCATTGGTTTAGAAAATTACTGTTAACCTGATGAAATTTTTTCTAGATTCAGAATTTAAAGAAATTGACCGTTTGAGAGACAGGACCCTTGCCTCCATTTTCCCTCCAGATCTTCAAGTAATCCGTGCAGTTGGTTTGATACGGACTCGGCAATAAATGCGTTTCTTCCTGAAAAAAAAGGAAGAAAATAAAGTGGTTAGACAGTATTTTTTTTAATCACAAAATAACTTGTACACAGTTTAAGCAGCAGAAAAGGGTCCCAGATGAAAGTTCAATGTTATACAGAATTTCAATGCAACCAGTAAATGTTGACAATGAATGAAAAAAATTGAAACAAGATAGGTGATGACCACAATAGCGCATTTTTTCACTTTTCAGTTCCTACTAATAGTTCACACTCTCCCTATATATATATATATATATATATATATATATATATATATATATATATATATATATATATATATATATATATATATATATATATATATATATATATATATATATATATATATATATATATATATATATATATATATATATATATATATATACAGTGGCTCCTAAAATTGAGTATACACTATACTCTATCTTCTTTAATTTTATTCTTTTTGATCTTAACATTTCTATTTATGGCTAATATTTATAAGAACGACAAAATATACATTAACAAAAGTATTAGGCTAAAAATCAAAATGGAGGAATCAATATTATTTTTATTACAGTAAATTTTATGTCAAAGTTACAAATTCCAAAGTTGCAACATTGAGTATACATCCAGCAAAATCTATCAACAAAAAGAGAAAAAGATAAATTTATATTTTGTTGTATATCCTTTTGATTTAGAACAGCTTGTAAACGGTGTGGCATTGAGTTGACAAGAGTTTGAGTTGTTTCGCCGGATATTTTCGACCATTCTTCTTGCAATACTCTTTTTAAGTGTTCCTTTCCCCTAATATCGTGTTTTTGAACTGAGTTTCCTAATTGTGCCCACAAATTTTCCATCACATTGAGATCTGGAGATTGAGGAAGGGTGTGGAATTGCATTTTACAATTATACAACAACCATAACTTAACTATTTTAGCTGTATGTTTCGGTCAATTATTTTGTTGAAACAGAAAACTTGACCCTAAACCCAAATTCTGGGCACTTTGTTTTAAATTATTCTTCAGTATATCCAAATATTTAATTTTGTCCATGATTCCCTCAATGAAAACTAAATTTCCCACTCCTTTTGCAAACATACAGCCCCATACAAGAAGTGAACCACCTCCATGCTTGACAGAAGGATTGGTGTTTTTAGGAAGAAGTTCAGAATTGGGCCTTCTCCAAACATAACATCGACCATCCATCTGTAAAAGATAATTCAGTTGTGACGTTAACGGTTATTGCTTATACACGGGATACTCGCATTACATTTTGTAACAACTCAACTCTCTCTGTACAGCTGGATCAACTCAAATTTTCATTTTTTAAAAGTTTGAAACTGTTGTTACGTTTTTAAGTTTGAATAAAAACAAGAATTCGAATTGCGTTTATTAGAAGTCGTTTATTACAATTCAGAAGTGGGATTTACAGGTCATTTTAATTTTCAATTCTGTTTAAAGTACAAAATGTCGTTTTTAACGCGACTTCGTAAGGAACAGCTACGTTTCGTTACAGAAGAATTATCTGAAGATGTTACATCTAGTGACTTGAAAATTCCAGATTTGAGATAGTTAATATTAAATAGTAAAAACTATGATGAAGAAATGATAAGAGAAATGGTTGATATTTTAATTGAAAAAGCTGAGCAGGATCGACAAGCCAAGCGAGAAGAAGCCGAGAAACAGGCCAAACGGGAAGAAGCCGAGCGACAAGAAAAGCGGGAAGAAGCAGAAGAAAACATGCTTTAGAACTTAAAAAGTTAGAGGTTGCTGCTGAAACTTCAGATTTCGTTGGCTCAGAATTATTAACATCGGCGCCAAAAATTGATTGGAAGTCACAATTGAGAACATATTGCTCTAGTAGTGAAGACATCGGCTTTATTTAGTTCACTTTGAGAGGGTCATGAAACGAGTACAAATGCCAAATACGCTGTGGATGGCATGTTTCTTTAATCAGCTACCAACTGAAATTGTGCAAATGATTATGACAGAACCGGAAGAATAGTCCGAAAATTATGAGTATGTGAAGTCACTTTTACTTAAGCGTTATAAATTAAGTGCTGAAATATTTAGGCAATTATTTTATTCACATGAGATAACTTGTGGTAAGACATGGAAAGAATATTATCATGAGCTGGAAACATTTTTTAATGGGTGGACCTCAGGGCTTAAAATAAACAGTTTTGCGAGTTTGAAGGATTTAATCATCGCAGATCGAATGAAATCCCGCATACCTCCAGAAATTCGTGAACATTATTTGGATCAATGGACACAAATAGTTTCCCCATACGTGCTTGCTGAAAAGGTTGATGAATTTATTGAACTAAAGGATAATTTCAAGAAAAGTGGTCATTTTAGTAGTAAACTCAATAGCATTAAGTTTCCAAAAGAAGAAAGTTACGCCATTAGTAAACAAACTGATCCAAGTCGATTTAAAAACAATCCAACCATCTGCTATAATTGCTTTGAAGGTGGACAGTTTGGTCGTGATTTTGCACAGCCCAAGGGACCAAAATTTTGCACTGCATGTACGAAGGAAGGTCACGGGACAAAAGAATGTTCAAATGAAATACCTTCACCATCAGTCAACGCAATTTCGGTTGCCAGTCTCGTTAATAACACAACAAAGAATATCAGTATTGAAGGAGAAAACACAAGTGCTCTTATGGATACCGCAGCTGATATATCTACGTTGAAATATAGTTTTGCTCAACGGTTAAATAAAAACATAAACAGAAAAGTTACTGTTCCAATTAGAGGTATTGGAGGTGTGAAAGAATCACTCGGAATCATTATTGTTAACGTGATTATAGACAAAGTAAAGCTACGTGAAGTGCTATTTTATGTTGTGAATGATGATACTTTTGAGGGTCCTGACGTCCTCATAGGCAATGACATTATTGATTCTCCCGATGTGGTTATGGTTCGAAATCAAGGGAGATGCAAATTAGTTAATATTGATGAGTTGAGCTTTTTACGTGATTTTCAAGTGGTTGAAATGCCTGATAGAGCAGTCTTAAGTATTCTTAAATAATTTGTGATTGAACCACGCACAGTTCAATCAGTCACTGTTTTTAGTGATGGTAAAAAAGGTGATGGATATGTATCTACAATATCTCTAGTGGTGTTACTTTGGCTGCATATGATGGCAAAACACAAGCACCTATAATGAATCCAAGCAACTTACATTTACAACTAAAGAAAAATCGTGCAATTTTTAGAGGAAATTGGGTTCCTGAAAATAAATGTAACTTTAATATCGAAGAAAAAAAAAGATTTCAACGCCTACTGTACTTTTAACAAAAGAAATTGTGCGAAATCCTATCGATTTAAAGTCTGTTAAATTTGGTTCTTCCATAAATGAAGAACAGCAACAAATTTTATGCAAGTTATTAAATGAATTTAGACTGTGTTTTACTATAAAGTCAGATGAACTAGGATGTATTAACAACACAACAATGCATATAACTGAGACTCCAGGTAGCAAACCTGTATCTCGTTCACCATATCGAGCATTTAACTACGAAATGCAAGTTTTAAGAGAAATAGTTCAAGAACTGAAAGGATAGGGTGTCATTCGGGGTAGTTGTCCAGAATATAGTAGTCCAGTTTTGATGGTATAAAAGAAAACAGGGGACAAAAGAATGGTAATTGATTACAGACATTTGAACTCGCAGACTATTAAACATAAATTTCCATTTCCATGCATTGATGATTTGCTTGAGAGACTTTCAGGTTTTAGTTTGTTCTGCATTCTTGATGCATGCCAGGGATTCAATTAGATACCCATGGATGAAGAATCCTCACGAAAAGCAGCGTTTACAACACCTGATGGACATTATGAGACAACACGTTTATTTTTTGGATTGCCGAATGGACCTCCTGTATTTCAGCGAGCTATGTCTTTGGCTTTAGGAGATTTGCTATGGAGCGGTGTCTCATGTTTTGTGGACGACATATTCTTTGGTTCGACCGATTTTGATGATATGATAGCGAAGCTGAGACAAGTTCTCGAAAAATTGCTAAATGCTGGAGTGACATTGAAATTGTCTAAATGTGAATTTGGGATGTCAGAAATAGAATATCTGGGCTTTGTAATCGATAAAGATGGAATACGACCAGGTCCAAGAAAACTTGCTGCAATTGCCGAGTATCCGGTTCCTAAGAGCAAAGATGAATTACGTCGTTTTCTTGGCTTAACTAGTTTCTTTCGCCGTTTTATAACACGATACGCTTCAGTAGCTGAACCCCTCACAAGGTTACTAAAGAAAAATTCCTTATTTATATGGACTGTAGATAAAAATGAAGCATTTAAAGAATCACGCTCTAAGTTAATATATAGACCAGCAATAAAATTATTTTATCCAAAGGATGAAGCTGAATTACACACCGATGCTAGTTCAGTAAGATTAGCAGATATGCTGTTACGACGAAATAAATATAATAATGCATTTCAGTTAGTTTATTGTGTAAGCCGTCTAACCACTCAAGAAGAATAGAAGTATCATTCAAGCCGTTTGGAACCAATAGCTGCTGTCTGGTCGATGACTAGGCTTAGGCCTCTCTTATTAGGTTTACATTTCACGTTGGTCACTGATTGCTCAGCCATAACATATTTGCAAACACAAAAAAACATTAAACCTCAGATTGCAAGATTGCAAGATTAAGCGAATTTGATTACGAGTTAAACATAGAGATGATGCAAAAAATGGCTCATGTAGATGCTCTTAGTCGATCACCAATTGAAGAGAGAACATGTACACCATTAGATGAGAGTCCTGTAGAGCTAACTAGTCTGCCTAAAGTATTTTACATGTCTACTGAAAAAGACCGGGTAGCTCTTATACAAAGTCAAGATAAGGATCTACAAAAAATTATATTTTCCTTAATAAAAGCCACAAAAAGTAAGAACCCGAGAAGAAAAGCAGTTGGCTCAATGCTTCGATCTCATAGATGGAATACTTTATCGCATCCATCATGAATCTGGTGATTTGAAAAATGTGCGAAAACTGTTTTCAATGCCTAAATCAATGCGAAAGTACCTTGTAGTTCGCTTCCACGACTTCGCTGGTCATTTTGGAACGGAAAAAGTAGTTCAAATGATACGTAAACAATTTTGGTTTCCCCGTATGATAAGCTACATTAAGCAACATATTAGACAGTGTGTTGTATGTGCATATTCAAAAGTACCAGGAGGAAAAAGCCAAGGCAAATTGAATTCTATATCACCTGGAAGTCGGCCATTTGAAGTTATTGACATGGATTTTCTTGGTCCTTTTTTAACAAGTCTAGGAATAAGGAACTGTTAGTTTTTATCGACAATATGCTAAATTTGTACGTCTTCGTCCATGTCCTAGCTGTTCAACTAAAAACGTTTTAAAGGACCTAGACGAATTTACAAATGACTTTGGTTGTCCAAGGCGTATCGTTAAAGACAGAGGAAGTTGTTTCTCATCATCTTTATTTGAAGACTATTGCAAACAGTTTGGAATCAAGCATACATTAAATTCTAGTCAAAGACCGCAAGCTAATGGACAAGTTGAACGCATTAATCGAATACTCATTCCAATGATATCATCCAGTGTTCAAATAGAATCTCACAAAGATTGGGATAAGATATTGCCAGAAGTACAACGACGCATTAACTGGTCCCCGAGTAAGTCGACTGAAAAACCTCTTTTTGAATTTTTGTATGGATACACATCAGTAAAATTGGAATATTTTCCTCAAGATCTGCTACCAACGTCCAATGAGTATGTAAAGCCGATCGAATCGCAAAGAGATGCCCAGGAAAGTATTAGGGTTGCGCAAGAAAATATGAAAAAGAATTATGACAAACATCAATGTAGAGCCCAAAATTATAATATAGGTGATGTTGTGATTGTAAGACGACCGCCTGAACAAACTTTATTACCGAATTCTAAAACTCAAGCTAGGTACAGAGGTTCTTTAACAATAATCAAGGTATTACCATCGGATATTTATCAAGTTACTGACTTACGCACAGTTGGACAAGGGAGAAAAAAACAACCTAATTATATAACTACTGCTCACGCTTCTCAGTTGAAACTGTTTCATTTTATCACAGAAGATGAAGATCTATCTGATGGCGACAGTGAGGACCTAATTACCAGTTACTGCAATGACGGTTCCGATGAAAATTCATGTATAGAGAACACTCAACCAACAAGGGTTAGACGCATATCACACCACTTGAAAGACTATAAGCTATTAGAGGGACGAGGTCGTCCCATAGTCAGGATGGTCGAATGTAAAAGATAATTCAGTTGTGACGTTAAATGGTTATTGCTTATACACGGGATACTCGCATTACATTTTGTAACAACTCAACTCTCTGTGTATAGTTGAATCAACTTAACTTTTCATTTTTTTAAAGTTTGAAACTGTTGTTACTTTTTTAAGTTTGAGTAAAAACAAGAATTCGAATTGCGTTTGAATTTGCGTTTGCGTTTACAAGTCGTTTATTACACATCATTAATAAAAACATTGAACTTACTTTCGTCACTCAATATTACTTGATTCCAGAAGTCAGGAGGCTTTGAAATATGACTTTTAGCAAATGAAATTCTTTTCTCTTGATTTACTTTGGAAATGAAAGGTTTTGTTCTGGCTACGCGACCTTTATAATTTGCTTTTCGGATTACTCTTCGAATTGTTTCTGCAGAAATACACTTTCCAATTGTTCTTGAAGTAGGAGTAGCAATTTTTGTAGCACTCCTCTTAGGATTATTTGCTACCTTTCGAATAACTCTTCTCTTGGTCGTGGCACTGAAGATTTCTTTTCTTCCTCTTCCAAGTTTATTAGCAATTTGTGCATACATTTTATACTTCTGGATAATTTTTTTGAACGCATTCGTGACTCCGTTGAATTTCCCTTGCAATTTCTCGTAGAGATTTACCATCTTCAGACAATCGAATAACAGTTTCCGAATTTCAAAATTTGTTTCATTTCTGGAGCTCATTATGATAACCAAAACGTTTGTTTTCGCTTGGAAATCAACGATTGCCAATTAAAGTAACAAAACTATTTTACTTGAAAATAAATAATGGTAGTCAAGTCGCATATTTTATAAGATGTATACTCAATTTTGTGACTTTGGAAATTGTAACTTTGACATAAAAATTACTATAATAAAAATATTATTGATTCCTCCGTTTTATTTTTTAGCCTAATACTTTTGTTAATGTATATTTTGTTGTTCTTATAAATATTAGCCATAAATAGAAATGTTAAGATCAAAAGGAATAAAATTAAAGAAGAAAGACTATAGTGTATACTCAATTTTGGGAGCTACTGTATATATATATATCTTGTTCAAATTTTCAATTGTTAATAATAATACTTTTTATTCATCCACTCAAGTTCAAATACATTTTTTAAAACTTGTAGTGGATGACACTTAATGTTAATACAGTTTTTTCAAATATTAATTAATTAATTTAATTTGTCTAGTATTTTCTATTTGGTCACCAAAGCCGCCAAATCCGTCGTCAAATGGTCGCCAAGCTCTGAGATTACTGACAGAACACCCGATCATAAATAATATAAGATATATATAAATAATAAAAAGTAACTAAAACAAACAAAAAAAATGTTGACCTAAGTAGGAATTGACTTAATTACTACTATTTTACTACTTAATTACTACTATTTTACTACTTAATTACTACTATTTTACTACTTAATTACTACTATTTTACTACTTAATTACTACTATTTTTTTAATTACTTGTTTATGTCATTATTATTATCACAAGAAACATTGTTTTATTTACTTTACAAAAGTGGAGAAGCAGTTTAAAGAATTTAGAAAAAGTGTCTAGTGTGCAAATTTTAATATTTCTTAAATTAATATGTGACGGAGATTATGTTAATTATTTAATTTATTGCAGTATCAAAAAATTATTATTATTGCTACATTTACACTCATGTCCATAAATTAAGGATAATCCAGAGTAACGCGGAAATCGAACTCTAAAATACATATATCACCCGTAAAATAATTACGCACATCTTCAAAAATCATATGGAAATTGCAGGAAGCCACCAGGTGACACCGATAGTACGTCACAATGACAAGTGTGTAAGAGAGTGATGTATAAGGAATACAGGCAAAGAAGTAAAATTGTTCGCAAGCTCTTTATAAGCCTTTCAGTGCAATAACCGCATAATTATGACACAAAGGACGCAATTGGATGATTTTTTACGTGGTAGAGTTGGGCGTACCCAGCTGGAAGTATCTGCGGAACTTGGAATCGCCCAGAGTGTCATATCCAGGTATTGGCAACGATTCCAAGATGATGGTAATGTGAGTAGACATTACAGCACAGGTCGTCCCCAAGTTACAACACCGAATCAGGACCGGTATTTGGCAGTTACTGCCAAAAGAAACAGATGGAGCACAGCATCAGACCTGTGTCGTCAGCTCTCTTCAGCCACTGGTACGACAATTTCAAGGCAGACTGTGTACAGACGCTTAGGGCAGATTGGTTTATATGCTCGTAGGCCTGTCAGATATGTTCCACTTACTGCAACTCATTGTCGTCTGCGGTTAGCCTGCAGTAGAGAGCATGCATTGTGAACATCGCAACAGTGGGCTTGTGTGATGTTTTCCGACAAGTCCAGGTTTAGCTTGCAGTCTGATTCTCGCCTGACTTTCATATGGAGAGTGCCAGGTACCCGTTACCACCAAGAGAACATCATTGAAGTACACCGTTACGGTGGTGCAGAATTGCTCGTTTGGGGAGGAATTATTCTAAGTTACAGAACTGACCTGCATGTTCAAATTGAAACCATGACAGGTCAAATCTATCGGGACGTCATTCTGGAACAACATGTACATTTGTTTCGGGGCGCCATGGGCGCAGAATTCGTGTTTATGGAGGACAACGCCCGTCCTCACCGTGCAAACATCATAAACGAACGCCTTCGATCGGAGTATATCACCGGTATGGACTGACCAGCATTCTCACCGGATTTGAATCCAGTAGAGCATGTGTGGCACATGCTTGGCCAACAAGTTATAGTCCGTCAACCACCTCCTACATTTCTACCGGAACTTCGCAGAACATTGCTTGATGAATGGTGTAATATTCCCCAAGATCAAATCGATAATTTGATACTCAGCATGCCTCGGCATTGTACGGACTGTATTGCATTGTCTGGGAGACATACTATGTATAAACCATCATACCAACCATGAAATATTGGTTTTTCTAAATAGGTTTTTTTTTTGTAATTTGTTTTAGGGAACAAAAAATCTCAATTTTTATTAATGATATCAAACATATAGCATCGTTTTTCCTCTTTATCTTTTGTTTAATAAGTAGGCTTTACAAATAAGTCACATTTGTTTTGCTTCTGACTCTTTCTTTTCCAGAACTTGTGTTATCCTTAATTTATGGACATGAGTGTATTTTTAATAGGTAATCTATATTCTTTGTGGGACAAAATGTCACTTTTAAGATATATTTTACATTAGTTTTTTTTTTTTTTTTTTTTTTT
Source organism: Argiope bruennichi (assembly GCF_947563725.1). NCBI lineage: Eukaryota > Metazoa > Arthropoda > Arachnida > Araneae > Araneidae > Argiope > Argiope bruennichi. The sequence continues at coordinate 144,852,847 of NC_079153.1, read as the reverse complement.
GTTTCTGTTCTGTTTTCAGAACTCTCTGAAATATCAGCAACCCTTCTTATACCAATGAATAAAAAGGTATTAAGTCCTTGAAATACACAAAATTAAAAGAAAACGCAGAATAGGTTCGTATTAAAAAAATAAGAAGCATTAATGTATTATGTGCAAAAGAAAAAAATTGCATAAAGAAGAGTCAAATCCATATTTTTACTCGATGTCTCCAGAAAACTGAACTATTTTTCTCAGAGCATTGAATATTGAACGTCGAATTGAAACATGATCTATTTTTCCAAAAAGAGGGGAAAATTGCAAAAGACAAAAGTAAAAATCACATTCTTATGGAGCAGTGTTCACTATCGTTAGAAATACAGCATTCTCAGAAGTAATTCAAAATTATTCAGCTTTCGCGCTCCATAAATCAAAAGGCACATGTAGAGTAAGTTCCCGGTAAATATGGTTACAAACTACTGATCTGTTTTGATCAAAATAAAAGTGTCCCAGATATCTTGCTTTCTATCAAACACAATAACAAGCAATCTTCACCATCAGTAGGCGCAGTTCGTACGCTTTTCCTCCTTGGTAGTTGTTTCCTAAAGTATAAGGACTGGGCAGGAAGTACGGGGTGTGGACAGCGATTTGCACAGATGGGCTGGTGGGAATATTGCGCTTGGGGATGTACCCAGTCACGTTTTCTAGTGTGATTGGCTCGTCCCGGCCCGAAGCGTTCACATTGAACTCGAGGATCATTTCTGAAATAAGAGTAAAAATTGACTTGATAATGTTTATAAGCTGGGCATGCTGTCTGCAAATTGCGTCATATAATATGTGCTGTTAAAAATCACGTAAAGCATTTTACAAGGCAAATAGCTGGACTGACAAGTAGTGAAGTAAACAAGATGTAAATTATAAACGAAACAAATCTAAAGCGTTAACATGCTATGATATCTCGAATTAGAGTTTGAATTGTCATTAATTTTTTTGTAACTTTCTCTTCCTGTAAACAAAGTTATTTTGAGCCAACGCGAATTTTGACGGGAATCTAATCAGATAGGACGCTATTTTGTGTGTATTCCTTAAAAAAACCGGAATCTATGATTTAGAGATGCTCAGCGAATTGAAATTTATTTTTATAAGGTAATGTTTATTAACCAGTATTTATACTTATTAAGAGCATTCCTGTATTAATTTAGTAATTTATTTATCTAATTAAACCAATTTTGCTAAAAAAGACTTAAGAAAATGGCATTTTTCAGGTTGCCTTTTCTATGTTAGTTTTTACTAACACGTTAATATAACTATTTAAAACATTATCTATATAAATGATTTATCAAACCAATTGTACGTTGACACCAAGCTCCCCCCCCTCCAATCCTATTATTGTAATATATTCCAATTACAATAGAATTTATGCCGAGGCATTAACAATCTTAATATCACAAATTACGTTGATGAAAATTATATGTTTAATTAATTGATAGCCTTTCGGTACTTAAATTATTACAATGTTTTAATATTCATTCAAAACGTATCCTCAGATTCATAGCCCGAGAAATCCCCAATATTGTCCATTACATTCTATTGAATTCTTTGGATTTCTGATCCATGCAAGAATAATAGAAAAATAATTTGCTTATTTGTTAGATTGAAAAACATTCGAGGAAAATACAAGTATGAATGAATGGAAAATTTCGAAAACCTTCTCTGGATTCTTGTTTTTAAATGACAAATTCCACAATCAATTGCTTCTATATAGTCCTTATGAAATTTTAAACTCTTTACATCACCTATTAATAGTATTTATAAAGAAGAAAATCATTTACATTTGTGTTTTTTTAAGTGTTTACGTTTTGAACATCAAAAAAATAATTTTCAATATGAAATGAGTATTTTAATTTTTCTAACTTTATTAAGGATTTGAATAAAGAAACTTCAATCATTGAGAAGTTATTGCGTTTCATTTGTCGCAATTATTTATTTCAAAGCCTCATATTTTAGTTGGCATTTATTATCCTTTTTGATTCTCAAGTTAGAACCAAGTATGATTTGAGATAAAGCAGCCAACGGACAAGCATTTATTCCAGTTTTCAAGTGTCTGTTTGCCATAAAAGTAAGCAGACTGTCGCTGTTCCGTGGGTAAGAACATGCGCAGGATTACGGAATGTAACTTCTATGGAAAGGGCTGGCCCATAGACCGTGAAAACGGCCTGTATTTCAGTCGTGGTCTTTAGATCTTCAAGATGAGAGTAATTCTTTAATGATTACACCAAAAAAGTGAAAACCAGAGACTTTAAACAACTTACTTGCGCCCTTCTGGATCTGTTCTCTTTTCTTGTTTGGCGAACCCCACAGCGAGTACAGCGTGTAACAGTAACTTGGTAATTCGTCTTTCGTATAAAAGGATCCCATAACATAATCCATACTGCGACAGCAAATAGAAAAGCAGAAATAAGTTTTCGTAGATTTTAATTAATTACTCTTTACATTTCAAATAGTTTTTGAATAATTTACCAATAACGAATCAAATACTTTTTACAAGAAATGAATTGTTAAATATATAAGAAGGGAAAATGCATTTTTAATCCAAAAGTTGTTATTCCGAGCTACTTTTATTCAAAAAAAAAAAAAAATCGGATCTTAGGAGGAGTTTTTTTTTTTTAATTTTTTAGCTGACGGGTTTGTTTCAATATGAATCGCTACAATCCCTTATTTCCTATCTATATTTGAACAGACACCGTCTGCTATCTGCAAGTAAACCGACTCGTTGCAATGATCATAATGACTTTTAATCATTGCAATGACCATAATGACTTTCCTGCAAACTGCGCAGTGGATCTCGAGTATTGCACTCAACACGTATCATGTCAACATGAAATGATTTTATTTCAAAACATTTCATGCTTTCTCTGGAAATATGCATTCCGAAAATAAGGAAAAGTAGATTTTGATGGTAGTTGCAATTTTATGTTTCAGATTTGTTAATAGGTCAGCATAACTCTGCCGTCTTGGCGGCTGATCTCAGCCAAGCGAGTGCATCTGATGAGAGGGGAAAAAAGTACGAAAAGGAGAGGATTATATCATTGTGTCGAACAATCATGTAATGATATTCTAAATAGGATCATTTGATTGTGTAGAACAATAATCTCACTATGATTGTTATTCACCATCTTGTGTAGAACAATAATAGATTATCTTGTATAGAAAAATAATCTTAATATGTAATGCAATAATAATAGTGTAGAATTTGGGAAATATTTTCTTTTTTACCTTTCATTGTTAAAATAACTTAATTATGCGTTTAAAAGATGCTAAATGCAGCCAAATTTGACAAATTTTGCTTCATGCCCCGCCCTTAACTTATCAAAACACATTCTTTTGATATCACACACTTGTTACATCGCACCTTTTAACGTGTCGGATCCTAACGTAATAGGTTATAGTTTTGATTGTTTATGATGATAAAACAAAAAATTACGAATTAGCTTATTTTTAATCGTAATGTTAACAGTTGATCGATTTATCGATTTATTTTCTTTTCTGTTCATTTTTAAACTAAAGTATCCTTCACTATTGGGAGCATGGATACTAGTCGAAAAGATTAGCACACTAACAAAGGATGATTCCATAAATGCAATAAAAAAGAGTTATTTCCAATATAACATACTTGCAGGATTTCTTTTCACCCAAATATTCAATAGTGCAGTTCATATAATCTTCTATTTTCATGCGAAGTTTGGCGTGCATCTTGTATTCTAGATGATGAATTTCTTTCAAAAATTTATTATATGTAATGCCCTGAAAGCAAATAGTACCATTACTGCTAAAATAATCGGTATTGTTGTAAAAAATGACTCAAAAATTCACCTTATAGGGAAAACAACTTTGCTCTGTAATCGGGAGAACCTGCAACCTTTTTTTATTAGTATCCAACAATTTTAATAGCTTCTCTTTCAATGAATTTTCGATAACGTTCAGTTTGTTTTGAATGAATTTTAAGTGTCAATCTATTAAGTATAAAACTAAAATAAATATTAGAAAGTGATGTATATTTTTGCTTCAATTTGTACTTCCTAGCATTTTGCTTCTAATAATTTTAATAGCTTCTCTTTCAATGAATTTTCGATAACGTTCAGTTTGTTTTGAATGAATTTTAAGTGTCAATCTATTAAGTATAAAACTAAAATAAATATTAGAAAGTGATGTATATTTTTGCTTCAATTTGTACTTCCTAGCATTTTGCTTCTAATAATATTTTTTTCTAATAATATTTTTTTATATTAATTTATTTTTTATAATCTTTTGAAAAGATTTCAAGCATCATTGAACCAAGTCAAATTCTTTTGTAACAAAGTCTGTCATTATAATTTTCTTGTAAATATATCTCATGTTTGTGATTGAAACTTTTCTTCCTTCAATATTCGTTGGAATCCTTTTTTAATTCATCGGTCCTTAAGATTTGAAAATGAAAATTTTTTTAAGGCAATGAACCTTTTTTAGAATGAAACCCTGCTTCAAACTCTGTACCTTGCTTATTTGATGGGACAAATGGATTATTTGTTGTCGGTCAAGACTAAGAACTAACGTTTTTCTTACTTCTTATCAGTCATGAAGATAGAAAACTTGCTTATGTTAGTTTCTAGTGATTGGTATTATCATCTCCATTTAGGGCAAATAGAATGAGAAAACGAACGTTTCGTTTAAACTTTCGGTTACTAAAGATTGACTCTGAACATTTCAGCTGAGCTACTTTTTTTTCTCCAATAACTGGCAATGGAATATTTGTGAAACTGATGCTGGTAACTAAGGGTTGTAAGGGAGCTTGTTTTGTAAAGGACATTGTTATGCCTGGTCGTCCATTTTTCGGTCTGTCTCGATTGGTTAACAGTGGAAATTTTACTTATTGACCATTTGGGTAGTGAAAATAGCTACTAAAGTATAATTTTTTGATATCTTACATTGCAGGCTCAGAAAGTAATCATTGAAAAATTAACTACATCTGAAGTAAAACACAGATGTATTTTCTGTTCCCATAATTCTCCTCGTCTTTATTTATTAACTATGGAAGTTAATCTTGGAACCTACTTTCATCCAATGCTTGCTTATATTTCGGCGTTTTTTTCAGTGAACTGCATGAAATGCAATCTTTTCCTTCTAAAACAAATTATTTACATGAATGATCAAGAAATATGAATTGGTATTAAATGTGCAAAAAGGACCCAAAAATTAAATGGTGCTCTTTAAATAATTTCATTCGTACATACAAAAACACACACATAAAAAAGATGTAGTTAGAAAAAAAAATCCGAGTATAATATTTACTGTGAAGTCCTTCGGAATTTTATTGTTCACGCATATATCTTGATGCTCCTGACACACATAAGCCGTGCTGAATTTCAGTAGGCGGCCGACCAGGCAGACGGAAATTCCGAATTCAGTGCATAAAGCAGTAAAGTTGTATCTAAAAAGGAAGAACATGGATGAACCCTTGTGATTTATAAATAAAATGAAATTAAAAGTCTAATGCCATACTATTTTCAATCGGCAGTTAAATCTCTGTACAATCAGACTAATAATGATTCCTTTCTCAAAGGATTGCATTCAACGAAGCCGTGCTTCAAAAAGCAGAAGCATCGAACTGAGAACTCCAGTTTCTTTTCTCTGAAAGCTTCAAGGGAAAGTGCGATTCCATTTTGTCGCTCCCTCATTTCTTATTGTTTGAACGAGGAGTAATGGTAAAAGGTAAGCGGGAGGAAAGTATTGGATCGCTAGCACCTTCAGTGTTCTTAACTTACCAACTCATCCTATCTGCCACGTGCTTCATTTCATCAGCTTAAATCTCTGTTATTCGATGACTCGGAAACTTCAATAAATCCCATAGCCATCGTTTATCACAAATAAATGTAGCAATGTAATAGAGTCATTGGGCACTCCAATAATGATTGCTTGAAACAAACAAACAAACAAAAAACCCCAAAACATGCCAAGACTAAATTTCCAGCCGCATAAAATGAGAAATGAACAATAAGAAGTATTTCTTAATGAGTCAGTCTTTGACATAAGCAACAGATTTTAAAAGAATTATCAATAATACCATAGCGTGAGATATAAAAATAAATCTAGACTAGTGAATATAAATATACAAAACTGAGATCATATTTTGAATAACTTTTTTCTTTTCAATTTATAGCTTGTATTAAAATCATAACTGGAATTAATAAATAGAGATTTGAATTTTGTTAGTTACGGAATTTATTGTTCCGTCCAAAGATTACAAAAAGCCTGATCATTTTCGTTTAGTAGTAGATAGCAATGAGCAGATCATGTCAAAATTTTACTATTTAAATTTACTTACTTTTATTGATAGACTAGCCGCCCTTGGCGACCAGCCTTTTCGATATAATGAGAGCTCGATAAAATTTTAAAATTAAATATTTTATGTAACTTGGTCTCATAACAGGTTTTACAGAAAAATATTTTTAAATTTCAAATTTTGGTGGTCATTCACTTATACTATGATTTAGATCTTAAGCCTTTCTGTTCATTGTACTACGCATTTCTCTCATTTTTGTTCAGCGCCTGTAAAATTCAGTTTTCAATTAAAGTGGAAATGATTAAACTGTAATTAATATAAAGACATTTCTTTTTTGTGTTGAAAACCTAGCATGCCTTTTTTTAATGAAAAATATGAAAGAACTGAAAATATAAAGAACTGAAAGCACAATCTTTTGGCATTGAAGTCTTATATGCACTACAGAATAATTTTCATAATTTATTATATCTCAAGGAATTATTTAACAAATATTTCACAGTTTCATTGTAAAACTCAGTTTTTATTTTCTTTTTCAAAAGGATTTCATTGATTCAATATTAATATTTTATTCCTTCGCACCATAAATATAATTAAAAAAATATGAAATATAAATTTAAGACAGTCCTTTGGCTTAAAGAATCATATTCAGCAAAATATACTTGACACTAAAACTTTTAAATAATCAAATAAACGTTTCTATCTTCTGCTATCAAATCTGGCCGGATTTATTAAATTTAAAAAAATACACTTTTAGAATAATCGATACTTTCATAATCTAGGCCAATCACTCTTGAGAAACTCTGGGAGATGATTGGCTTCTTTGAGAGGGTCGATGATCGCCCGTTTTTATTGAAGAGTGATCTTCAAATTTTCGTGAGGCAGTCAGTTTTAGTGATTGGTTTAGTTGATTGGAATGCAAATCCTTTTATTTAAAATATTACCTGATTCACAGAGCAGAGGATCCAGACAAAAGCTAAGTATTAGAGCATTTATTGACTCAAGGTTAGCAAATTAGCCGTTGGGACTTGAATTGAAATAATAGATATTAAACTATGTTTGCTTTAAATAAAGCCGATTTAATAAATTAATTATGTGAATATCGTAAAAGATCACAGAAAAATTTGTCTTGAATTTGTTTTCAAAAAAAATATTGTATTTCTTATTTATTTCATTTTATACTGACTCGTGCTGAAAATGATGCTTTTCTAGGCTTGCAGTAATATTTAAATAACTTTTTAATTTCCATTTTTGTCAATTGGATGGAAACTCGTTAATAAAAGCCAATTTTTTAACATGCATACGTAACGTGCTGGTTCAGGTTAAACTTCATTTTTATTTTGTTCGATATAAATTATTAAATAATATAAATTAATTATTTTTTAAAAAAATCATCAAAATTTAAAATTTAATTTATATGTTAAAACATTAGTATCGTTGGAAGGATTATTTTTTGAACTTCAGTATTGTATAAAAATCAATATTTTAGGAAGTTATAGCGAAGAAACGCAAAAATTCCCCATATTTTCCAAACGCAAAATTCCCCCATAATTAGTAAAATTCTAATTAAAATTGCAAAAAAAAAAAAAAAAAAAAAAAAATCGCTCCGCGAGTCACATTTTTGACCTCCAAGATATACATGGGAAAAATTTGATAGATGTAGGTAAAACGGTCTGGCCTATAGAGCGCCAACACCCTCACACACACATTCAGTTTTATTATAAGTACTAGCCGCCTTTGGCGATCAGCCGGTTCGCCAATCTTAATGCTCGCTAAAATTTTCAATTAAATATTTTATGTAACTTGTCTTTCAATAGTTTCCTCATCAAAATATTTTTAAGCTTCAAATTTTGATAGTCATATAATGCACTCATACAATTATAAAGTACTTAAGCAATAATGTACTATGTATCTCTTTAATTTTCCGTCAGCTTTCGTAAAATTTCAACTTTAAATTAAAATTGAAATAATTAAACTGCAATTAATATAAAAACATTCTTTTACTGAAATCAAGAATTTTTAAAAAAAAATATGAATACTGAAATCATAAGAGTTCAGAATTTGTCTTATGTGCACTACAAAATACTTTTCGTAATTTATGTAATACTTCAAGAATTATTCAACAAAAATTTCTCGGATTCATCATAAAATGCAGTTTTTAGTTTTACATTCAAATGGATTTAAATGATGTGAATAACAATATTTTAGTTTGTTTCAAACAATAAATATACTTTAAAAAAATTATGAAATATAAATTTTATAGAGTCCCTTGGTTCTAAGATATCATCTTCTACGAAATATTCTTGGGACATTTAAAAAAAATGAACGTTTCTAACTACTGCTATCAAATCTGATTGTTTTATAAGGGCTTGAATGGAATAGTTTAGAACAATCAACATTTTCATATTTTTAGGCCAATCAATCTTGAGAAAACCCGGGCTCTGATTGGGCTATCATATGTGAGACGGTTGATGAAGTGGTCTAAAATCACCCGTTTTTATTGAAGAATGATATTTATACATTCATAAATCAGATAAATCAGTCAGATTTAGTGATTGATTTAATTGTTAGGAGTGCAACTCTTTTTTATTTAAAATATTAGTGTCTCAAGAATATTTTGTCAAATATGATTCACAGAGCAGTGGATGCTGAAGCTGAAAACTGAACATTCGTCATTTATTAGAACTTTTATAGACTCAAGTTACATATACTATAGTTATTTATTTCACTTAGACCCTTTTAACACAAGTATTTCTATTATAAAAGAATATTCACCTTTAATTAGTTGCGGCGCCCTGAATTAAAGGGATACATATATCAAATGATATTTGCCTTAAATAAAGTTGATTTATTGAATTAATAATTTAGATATTGTAAGAGATCACAGAAATCTATTTTGCATTTATTTTTTAGAAAATATCATATTTTATATTTATTTCATTTCTTGCAGACGCGTGCTGAAAATGACACTTTTGTAGGTTTGCAGTCATATTTAATTTATCTTTTTAATTTGGGCTTTCGTCGGTATGATGGCAATCCACTGATAAAAGTTAATTTTTAAGTGATCGTGCAGCTTAAATTTGATTTTTATTTTATGAAATTAAATTGTTGAAAAATATGATTAAATTATTTTTTAAATCATTAAGAATAGAAATTTAATTTATTGATTAAAACATTAGTATCATTAAAAAGATTAGTTTTTAAACTTCGATATGATGTAAAATTCAATTTTGTTCTACAATATTTTCGGATGTTCTAGCGGAAAAACGCCATTTTTTTAATTAAAATTCTAATTTAAAATGGAAAAAAAAATCGCTCCGAGGAGCACATTACCGACATCCAAGGTATACATGTGCCAAATTTGGTAGCTAAATGTCAAACGATCTGGCCTGTAGACAGTCAACACACACATACATTCAGCTTTACAGAAAATGTAGATAGAGATAGAGATGCAGATGTCGATATAGATATAGATGCAGATACAGATATAGATATAGAGACAAATACAAATACAAATATATAGATAACTGATTCCACAATATCAACCGACTATTTTATTTATTTGTGTTTTGTTTGTTGACGATAGTAAAAATTGATCAATTTAAATTCTAAATTCCTTAATGGCCAAATGAACAACCCTTTCCTATCCAAATTTATTAAAAAGGCAAAAAAAAAAAAAAAAAAGTTAACAAATAAAATAACAGAAAAAGGGTTTTGCTTTTCATTTTATGTTATTTTAGCAGTATACCGACGTGTAAAGCAATGAGCGACTTTCGAACGATTGACATTTTCTTACCCAATGGGATTGCATACGGTGATTGCTGGTATATCCAGATACGAGGGAGACGATTTCTGAATGTCGACTACCGTTGGGTAGGTCCAGTAGAGTAAGAGAAATTCCATAGTTTGAAAAATAAAGCCACTCAAACAGGCAATGAGTACGAGGATCCTAGCTATCTTCTTGCATAGCTGTTTCCTACGCTTCATTCTGGACGATTTTTCTGAAGCGATATCTCCCATCGCTGGGAATATAACCAATCTAAAAGTTAGTCTATATTTTTAGGTAAAAAGCAGATTCGGATAGATTTCTTTGTTAAAAACTGTAGATTGGAGAGTTTGGTCACAAATATAATCGAAATGTTTCTGCAAAGCAAATGTAAGAGAATTAAGAGTATCTCTAAAAAGTGCTACTCAGAGGCTTCTCAATTGTTTATTGAAAGGATAGGCGCCTATTTAAAAAACAACCCCAATTCATTAGTTAGTTTATTTTCCCCATTTTGTTACTATCTGAACTTACAGTGAATCCATTTCGTCAATAAGTTTTACGACGGTAGTGTTAAAATATGAAAATATTTTAAGAATTTTCTTTAGAAAAACGTTTGCCAATATCGATTTTTCTCATAGGTTACATCAAGGCAAATAAATAAATAAATAAAATAAACTTTAGGGAAGCATGCTACTCATTTCTTTACGTCATTCGACCATCCATTTACTTATGATAATGAATTATGTCCGTTTTTCTTTAGCCTTAAAATTTTCCTCTTCAGGTTGCATTGCATTATAGCGTCATTTCTGTGAAAGAATTAAAATATAATTATTTTACGTTTTGGTTGAATTAGCATCACAATGAAGGCTTATCCATTTGAAATAAAATTCATTAGTTTTATCTTGCTTACAAAAAAAAAAAAAAAAAAAAAAAAAGGGAAAGAGGCTTAACAAAATACTTGAAAATATATTTTCAATTTTTTCATAAAGGACAAGCTGAAATATTTCTAGAAATGGTCCGATTATATTCTGCTTTCTTTGAAAAAGTGAAACTGTTCCAACTCATGAATCTCAACCTATTCAACACTTCTTTTAGCGGATGCAAATTCAAATCGATTGCAGAACTTTCCAACATCACTGAAATCAGTTTTGTGTGAATAACTTCTTTACTTATTATTCATATTTTTCCATGAGGTCTTGGAAAACCAATTACACCATTGGTATTGTGCGTATTCATTTGAATGATTGAGCTGTGAAATAAGTGCATCACGTTGAAAAATTTGAGCTTTTGTGCACATTGAAAACATTTATGGTAGTCAAAATGTAAAAATTCAGGTAATTTATTAACAGAAAATTATTTGCTCAGCAGAATTTTTTAAAAAATAGTTATGAGAATACTTTCATTCTAAATGAGAACTGGAAAATGATGGGAACACTGTGTTTCGAGTAGTTGAAGATACGCAAAATTCTCTAATAGTGAAAACACAGCACAGTTTTCTAATAAGTGTTATTTTCGAAAAATTCGAATTTCATATCCTATCGAATAGGTCAAAAATTCATATCTTATAAAAAAAAAAGACATTCGACAGTTCTTTCGTCGAGGAAAAATGTATTCATTTGAAAAACAACAACAACAAATGTTATAAATGATGCATTCCCGATTGCTAATTATTCTACATTATTATGAAGATTGTTAATTTAAACTATTGAGTTTGAGGGTAAATTGTCTGGAAGCCATTTTACAATTAAATTGATTGGCAATGTTATTAATCTACATCAATTTAATATTTAATGGAAGTTATTTATCTCCAGGCGGACAACTTTTCAGAAAAATCATTGACTACATTTACAGAAGCTAAACTGTCTATTCCATTAACCCTGTGAGCCTGACCGCCTCGTTCGACAGGGGTCTGACTCAAGCGCTTTGGGACGTGTGAAAGGTAGTTCTCGACGCGCGCTCATTTAAACCCATTTGAATTCATTTAACTGCTCCAAAGCGCTTAGATCAGGCTCTGGTAGCACGGGATGATATCGGGTTCATAGAGTTAATCCTTTGACATTGAAAACTGATACAGATTGAAAACTGACATACAACGATTCACACGCTTTTATGGATTTAATTTCTATGATTGTTGCTGAAAGAAATTCATTTATTTGCATATTTGTTTTAAATATCAAACATTGAGCTTTGTCTTTGGTTTAAACTAATATGACATTCGATGATATACAATCACATGATTCGCTCTTACGACTCATCCACCCTTAACAAGTTTCTTTTCGGTTATTAGCAATGCACATTCATTTCAATTTCTGCAACATTTGTTGAAAATAACTCGTCTGCAATTATTTTTAGTTGAATTAAGACAGGGTAGTCCTTTATTTAACTAATAACTGAACTTGACGTTCGCAGCAACTTAAAATTTTCATTCCCCCCAAAAAATCTCGGTTATCCTTTTAAACCGCACTGGCTACAGTAATTTCCTTCCCCGCTTAAATAAAATATATAAAAATATTAATTAAAGGGAATATAATTAAAAGACCTCATATTAAATATTTTTAACAAATGAAGCTGAATAATTTTTACTACATTTATCAAAGAGTATCAGGGATATTGTCACAAAGTAAAAGGTTTATTTTATGGAAGAATTTTTGAATTTATTGGTTAAATGTTTGAACAATATTTATTACATCTCTTTCAATCTCATTCTATTGCAATGCCAACGTTTTTTGAAATAATAAAACTTATAATGTTTTATTGCATTTTCTCTTTCCTAACCTTCATCTTGTTTTATGAGCTCATTTTTTTGACACCTTTGCAAAATGCTTAGCAAATATTTTTTTTATTGCGTTGACAGATTCAAATGGATGACCAGGAAAATTCAGTTTCAACCACGGAATATATTCCAAAGACTCTCTTTCGAGTCCTTTCGGCTTTTTATATATCCGGCGACAAGGCATCGAATGCTTCAGAAGAAAAGGCGGTGCTCTAGTTTTAATGGAACTATCGTCAAGATTTTCGAAATATTCTAGATCTTTATTAGTGCTAATAAAATCTCCAAGTTTGAGGTCAACACTAGACGCCGTTGACTCAACGTAGTCAATTTAGAAACTAGCACTTTACCCGTAAAACTTTCTTATCCAATCTAAGAATTATGGTAAAAGAAAAAAAAAAAATCCAAGAATTCTAGTTTTATTTTTATTAAAAATCGGGATCTGTAGATTTCTTATTGCGTTATAACCTTATCATATCTCTTCTTGCATTTTTTTTTGTCTAAGTGGCATCTCTTATTGAATTTTCCCTTTCCTAACTTCCATGTTTTTCTTTAAAACGGTAACGGTAACGATGTTCGCAGCAATTTGAACTTGATATCTTGTCAACACAATATACTATAGATTTTACTCCTTATAAAAATGTTACGGGAAGTCGTCCGATAGATATCGGTGAATAAAACCAAATAAACTGGATAATGAAAAACGACTCTTTATTCCAACTGAAAAACACGAAGCGCATAATAACAAAAATACAATCGAAGGCACACAAAGAACAGCAATTGTAGAATTTAGACTAACAAGTGAATAGAAAATAGCTTAGTAGATAATATTTTCTAGCTTGCTTTCTTAATTCCACTCAAGTTAGATATTAACTGAATAATTCAGTCTCAAGTTTTTCTAGATTTTCTGATAGGGTACGGCGTCATCTAGAATTTTCCAGGAGAATCTTTGGATCTCAGTAACTAATTAAAGATAGGGTCATAATTCCTGCATTTATCCGAAACCTACATTTTCGTCGCTCATTTTGTCAGCGTCGTCAAATGGACGGAGGTGAATCTTTCATTCAGCATCCTTCAAAATTCTCTTGAAACCTTTCTTTACAGTTATAAAATTAACATGACAGTGAGAGGATAAATAACAGTATACACAAACTTTTAAAGGGTGCGTTTTTTTTTAAAGTTTTAAAAGCCATAATTTGTAAAAATGTGGAGAAATTTTCCCGAAGTTACAGTCTGAAATCCATCGCGATATTTAGTATTCCTATAAGAAATTTACTAAATATTCCTCTAAGGAATATAACAAACAAAATTTAAAAAATTTTTTAAAAAATTAACTTAAATTAAAAAATGAATTCCTTTTTAACACAATTGAAATCTTTAATATGACGTTTGCCGCACTTGTGATTCTCTCAATCAATTAAGAAAAAAAGGGACACAGGGGATAAAAAGAAGCTTGACGATGATTTACTAAAATTTAGACAAATTCGATTTTACTTTGAAAAAATTTCAGGTGTATTAATATTGTAAATGAAAGGAACGACAAAATGGGGTCAATTCATGTGATGTAAAAGTCACATGTCATGTACTTCTTGCGTATGGCATTTAAGCTTCATCCGCACCGCTTTCGTCGATTAACGTTCTCCGCCAAGTATGAAGCGGATTTTTTGTTTAAATTTGAAGTTATAATTTTTGAGTCATCTTCTTTCCTCTTATTATGTGTTAACAGAGGGAATACTGGTGTGCTGATGGATGCATGCTTTAATGCGAAACACAAGAGTGACTGTCATGATAAAATGTTTTCTTATTTTCCTTTCAACAATCCTGACTCGGGTTGATAGCTTTGGTATAGATTTTTTCAAGCTTTCGAAGGCGGTGATATGCTCCGATCATTTTGAAGAATTCATTCAGTGTGTGTCCATTTATTAAATATAGCTGTTCTAGTAATTTGTTAGAAAAACTTTTCGTAGAAAAAGAAATCGGTAAGCGATTTGCCGACAAAAACAATCAAACAAAATCGTGAGTGCATTTCTAATTTACTTTATTCACATTTGATGAAATTTCTGATAATTTTGAATATGCTTAGAAGATTTTAAAATGTTTACATGAATATTACATTGCATTTATTTACAAAATCTTATCTAAATTTAATTAATGTAAGTAAACAAACTCCTGTTGCAAAAATAACAATTGCTATAATGCTAAACTTAGGTGGAAGTGAATATTACTAGTTTTCTAATTACATTTGCAGATTTGTGATGGATTCAATGTGAATTTATATCAAACAACTTTTCTGTTGTTAAAAATGGAATGTCAATAGTTTATTGTATTTAAACTGAAATTGACTGTTATCATAATATCCTGTTATAACACAGTGCACTTCAGTGATTTCTGTTTTAATAAATAAAGGTCTTTTCATTGAAAATCAATTTCCATATCAGCATTTATTATATAATTTTTATTCCCAACTTCATTGCTACATGCATGTTTCACTTTTTTTTCTATTTCTTTAACATATCAATTTTGAATTATAAAATTCTGTGAAAGCATAAAAGTGTTTCTTTAAACTCCTCTTTATATTCTATTTAACTTCTCTCTCTCTCTCTCTCTCTGTATATATATATATATATATATATATATATATATATATATATATATATATATATATATATATATATATATCATGACCTTATTCTTGTTTATTAAATTTACTGTATTGTATGTTTTTGTTTTATTTTATGATATTCATTCAATGAAATTTTTATCAATGTAACTTTAGCATTTAAAAAATTTCATAAATGTTCTGCTTTAAAAATATATTGTCCACCATTATGTTTTTATTAGTGATAAAAAAAACTGTTCTTTAGTATCTAGAATGTTTCTGTTGAATAAAATTGATTTCATCATTTACATTGACATTCTTGTCATACTGTGTTTATATTATTTCTAAGCGTCTAGAAAAATAAATGTTGATAAATAGTAAATAGTTTTTTTTAGTTTTTTTGAATTAGTGAGTGCATTAAAACATACATTTGATCATATTTTTTCAAATAATTATCATATATATATATATACATATATACACAGTATAAACAAGAATAAGGTCATGATATATATATATATATATATATATATATATATATATATATATATATATATATATACAGAGAGAGAGAGAGAGAGAAAATAAATAATTTCATTTTAATTTGTAGAAATCATTAAAGGAAAACAAACAAAATCACGCTTTCATAATTTTTATTTACACATTATATATATATATATATATATATATATATATATATAATGTATAAATAAAAATTATGAAAGTGTGATTTTGTTTGTTTTCCTTTAATGATTTCTACAAATTAAAATGAAATTATTTATTCATGAGTTGCATAGATTAAAAAAAAACGCTATCCATACCTTTTATATTTCATAATTTGAAATTGTAAACATAATTTATTCAATATATACTCATTTGAGTTTCATGTTCTTTC
The DNA here is from genome assembly GCF_947563725.1 of Argiope bruennichi. Lineage (NCBI taxonomy): Eukaryota > Metazoa > Arthropoda > Arachnida > Araneae > Araneidae > Argiope > Argiope bruennichi. Next base: position 144,836,525 of record NC_079153.1, on the reverse strand, counting down.
CTCTGAGTAAACTGAAACCATCAAAGTCTCAATATTTATAGAAATCATTACATAAGAAAAAAATATAATAATTTCATTAGTAAGCTTTAAAATATTAACTTATTTAAGAGTAATAATTATTTTTAAAAAGAACTAACTGGGGAAACGATATTCATAAGATTCGATATTCAATACTATTTAAATAATATGTAAGAAAGAAAATATGTAATTTTTCAAAAACCCTGCCATAGTCACAATGTATCCTTCGGATAAAAAGAGGGGGAAAAGGAAAGAATAAAGCGGCACCAAACGAATTAAAAAGGGATGTTAATTAATTATGCAAAAACAATAGTTCCATTGACAATACTGATTAAAATTTTAATATAAGAAATAAAATTATGTAATTAAGAAAATTTGGAGAAAATAATTCAAAATATTATCTTTAAAAAAATCAGAAGTTTTTAATAATTGATATGCTAGCGTAATATTTACTAAACAATGGTTTCATCAACGTTATTGGCAGACATCACGACATGCGCAGAACGGTTGAAAATTGAACAGAAGCGGTTAGTTGGTACCTGACACGTGACCGTAAAATGACCCCATTCAATCTCTCCAAACTCAGCCAATTATCGAATTAACCTTTCAATCATTCGGCCCTCTACTTCACATGCTGTAATGCAATTCATTTAGTTTTGGGAGTGAATATCAACAAAAATTATTTACAGTCCGATTTTCGAAAGAAATTTGAAATTTAAAAATATAGGAATATTTTACAAGAAAAATGAACGAACAATGCTGGTGAAAGCCAGCTTCATTTTAAGAATCGTATTTTTTAAATAAGTAATTTGCTTTTCTCCATATTTTAATATGCATAAAACTTGATTCATTGCTTTGTATTCTTGCATAAAAGAGAGGAGTTTTCGCAATTCTTTTGTCAGTGAAAACTACTTATAACCATCTTAACATTATTTGAATTCAGTTTTCTTTTATTCATTTATTATTTCGAAGCTTTTATTGCATTCAAAAGAAATACCATGAGGCAGATGAAAACACGGTTGAAAGTTTAGAATGGACATTGCACTGGATGTCTTGGTCCCATCATTTTGTTTAAACGGGTTTATGATAATTCACAGCTTTATATTATGGGTAAGTAAAACGAGCTGCAATTTAGAATTTGTGCATTAATTTTCTTATGCAAGCAAAGTCTCTCCATTCAATTACATAATCAATTTGGAGAAAGTCTTTTTCTTCTTGTTGTTTTGACGACAGCACAATAAGATTTCATCCGTAAAAATTAGTTTGTACAATTTGTTATTTATAATTTTATTTTTAATGTGCCTCTTGAGTTTATAATCAAGGTTGAGCCCAAAAACAAGTCACCGGGGCTTCTTGCAGCCCTACAGTTGAAATGTTTGTTAATATTTGGTCTTGTTGAATTGTACATCAACTACACATCATTGGTATCTTTAGCGATATGAAGGAGCACATTAAAATAGATTTCAACCTATTGTTCAACTGCTTTCGATTTATGGTCGATTATTTTGCTGATTACACATGTTAATCTTACTTGATCGTATATCTTTAAATAAATAATAAACCTTTTTCTGTAGCTGATATTCCAATATGAGAATTTTCGGGCTTTTTCCATTAGCTCAATAGAAATTTCCGACAAGAATCAGACTTGGAGTGAAATGTTACTTTTCTGTAAGCGTCGCAGCCTCAAAATATATTCCAGTGTATCCAAATACAGCAACTGTTTAACATTTTGAGGTGGAAATTGCATACCACATAACAGAACGCCGTCCCTTTCCCTTTCCGTAACCATTCTGGTCACCGAAAGTTTATGGGCATTTACTGGAATTTTATTAAATATCAAAATCTTTACAGTAGAAAGAACAAAAATAACTGTGTACAGCATTTACAAACATACAAGAAATGATAATAAAATGAAACCATTTACAATGATTTTCTACTTTGAAATATTATAGAAAAATTATCTGGAATATATATATATATATAATACATGAATTCTGTGTTCACTTGTTATCATGACATAGTAGATGAAGATGCAGTTAAAAAAATCTAATAAAAATAATTTAGTTAATGGCAACAAAGAAAATCTCTGTTTGAAAGTTATCTATGAATACAATGTATATGGAGAAACTGTGGTTCTTTTTTTCCATCTTAGTCCTTGTGGGTATGGCGCTTGATGTTAAAAGCTAGGGAGGCAAGAAAATATCTCTATTTTCACTGATAAATTTAATTATCCTATGGATATTATTCCTGGAGAAGAAGTTGCTGGCGACTCTTTTCAGCCATTCTTATTCATAGCTTGGTAATGGTCTTTTTAATTGTGATTGTTTACCCCTTTGCCAATTTCTTTTAATTTGAAACAATGATCTCCGAGTAAGAATCTTGGTCTCAAAGATGCTCATGCTTTTGTGTTTTTTTGCCTGTAATATAATTTCTGACAAGCTCAATAAATGCAACTTCATAATTTCTCACAGTTCAGTTTTCCTTGAGTTTTCACAAATCGGCAATCTTATGCAAATATTGGTTAAAGATCATAAATTACATAAAATCAGATCGTAGGTACGTATTTTATCTACTGTCTTATGGAAAAACCTCAGGATTTTTTATAAGGTTAGCTTACTAAAGAATGAAATTTTTAAGTGGCTGAAATTATTCCTGAAGTGATACATACAGTAACTAACCGTTGAAAGAAATATGATTTCAATCCATTTCGATTTTTTAAGGTCATCAGTAGGTACATACATCAAACATATCTGTTTCCTCTATTTACACGTTTGATCTTATAAAACTATAAGTATGTCATTTTTATGAAAATCCAGCAGAACCAAGCCAATTATATATTACAGCTATAATTTTTTAAAAAGCTAGGATGAACATATTTGTGGCTTAAAAGTAAAATGCACAGACTCAGATAGCAATTTGTGTTCTCAAGACATTTCAAATAAGGCATCTAAAAAAAAGAGAAAGAAAAAAAAGGGGGGGGGGCAGTTTGAGAATATTAAAAAGAAAAATAAATTTTATCAAAAATGCTGTGGTTAAAACAAGAATCGTAGAAATATGAGGTTCATATAAATAAGTTTTACTTGAATTAAGATATTTTGCATGTGTACAATGTATTTTAATTTTCATATTTCCATCTCTACTAATATCAAAGATGAATGTGTCTGTGTTGCGGCAAGCAAGCAAACAATTTTGTATAATTACTTTAGCTTGAGTGGCATCAACTTGTTTTATTGTTATTTTAAAATTACTTATATGCTTGTACGTCTACTTGTTGTGAAGAATAAATGCATGCTTTACTAACGCCGTCGTCTTTAATATATGGTGCCGAAAACTCTATTTGAATCAGGACCGTGAATTTATACTTCCTGCTTTTACGAAATATCGGCAAGTTTACTTTCTTACTGAATTTTTTTGTGTTATACTTCGGATTACTGCAATGGCGACGCCGGATGAAACTGCAAACAAAATGGCGCAACTGAAGCGAAAACGGAAAACTATTCGCGGTAATATTACTCGTTTTTCTGTTGAAATAAGTAAAATAAAAGATGATTCTTCAATTGAAGATGTGGAATATACTTGTAATCGTTTAACTACTACCTTAAATGAAATGAAAATAACGGATAATGAAATACACAATTTACTTTCTGATGAAGAATACGAAAACGATATTTTACAATGTGAAAGCTATAACGATAATGCTGAATTTGCGATTTTTAAAGCCAAAAAAATAATTCAAAATAAATTAGCGCCAACTACAAATAACTTTACTGATTTGGCTATTAATGACAATAATTTGGCGATGAATTTAAACCCTTGTATTACAACGCCTGCTATTCAATCGTATACTGTAAAACTGCCTAAAATTAAACTAGAACCGTTTAACGGCGATGTAGAACTTTGGCAAAGTTTTTGGGAACAATTTCAGTCTTCCATAGATAATAATCCAAATCTTTCGGTAATTGATAAACATGTTTTTTTAAGAGGCTATTTACAAGATGAACCAAAACGATTGATAGATGGCATAAGCATTATTGCCGATACATATGAAGCTACTAAAAAACTCCTTATGGACAAATATGGCGATAAAAACAGAATCATTCAAGCTCATTTGGACTTTTTAGAAAATTTGACGCCAATACGAAATCTATCACCGACTTCACTAAACGAAGTTTTTATTGAGTGTAATAGAAGATTACAAGCTCTACGTGCCTTGGGAGAGGATGTTAATTCTTATGGCCGAATTTTAACTCCTAAAATTTTACGAGCATTTCCGGATGACATTTGCCGTCGTTGGATTATTTTTGCAAAAAGGCAGAAAATTTCGGAAGGTAACATAACAAAATTAATACAATTTCTCTCGGAAGAAGTAGAAGGTGCACTTACTACTTTGAAAATTAGAGGTGAGCAGTCTGTTCAATATGATTTTAAACCTTCCACTGCTAACTTATATGTTAATTCCAAGAACACTACGCCAATTAAAAAACGTTCTCCATTTTGTGCTTTCTGTGATACTAATGGACACTGGCCGCAAGACTGTAACATTGTAACTGATATAGATATTCGTAAACAAAAGTTAAAAAATAGTAATCGTTGTTTTTTATGCACTAACCGTGGCCATAACGTAAATAATTGCCCTCGGAAAGACAAAGCCCGTTGCTATAAATGCAAAAAAAGGCACCATGTTTCCATCTGTAAAACTGTAAGTGAGAATCCAAATTTAACTACCATTCCAGTTACGTCTACTAATAACGTTGATATTATAACTCCCAAATTTACTCATCTGCAAACTGCTCGAGTATATGTAATTGGCCCAACTGGTAAAACAAAAGTAACGCGGTGTCTCTTAGACGGTGGGAGTCAGTCTAGCTTCATTCATCCTAGTTTGATTGACTTCCTGCAACTGGAAATCACTAGCTCAGAAAAATTGAACCTTCAAGCATTCGAATCTATTTCAACAAACACTGAAACGAGACGGAGGGTCAAATTTATCTTGTCAAGCATTTGGAGCAACTCAAAAATAAATATACAAGCATTTGAAAGTTCGAATACTTATGCCTTTCATCCATCTACTCCACAACCTGTCTCTTCTTTTGCTCATAGTCAAAAGTTGAAACTTGCTGATCCATCAGACAGCTTAAACGACTTACCTATAGAAATTCTGATAGGTACTGATTTTTATTGGACTATAGTGCATACTAAATCTCCTATTAAACTTTCTGTGACTCATGTGTTAATACCTACAGTATTTGGATGGATTCTTACCGGCAACCGTTCGTTTACTACTATAGCATATTCTTCTGTTTCTTCAGTTCACAATATTAGCTCAGAAACTTTGGTACGTGATCTGGATGATCACGTGAGACAATTTTGGGACTTGGAAACAATTGGCATTAAAACTATGCAAGATAAAGGGATGGCTATTCGTAATTCTGAAATTTTAAGTGATTTTCACAATTCATTTTGCAAAGTTGATGGTCGCCGTGTTGTAAAGTTGCCATGGAAACCAGAGGTGATTCTTTCATCGAATAATTACGAAATAGCACTCAAACGATTTCAAATACTCCGTAACAAATCTTTACTCATTCAGACTTAAGAGATATTTATACAGAACAGATGCAAAATTATATCGATGACCAACATGTTGAACTTGCCGATAATAGTCCTTGCAACGAATCAAAACTATTTTACTTGCCTCATCATATAGTGAAAAAACCAAAGAATGACGAAAAGAAATGGCGAATTGTATTTGACGCTTCTTCTCATACACCAGGACATCCTTACTTAAATGATGCTCTTGAGCAGGGTCCGAATTTGCTTCCAGAAATATTTGCAACATTGTTACGATTTCGACTTCACAAATTCGCAATCACAAGTGACGGACGTCAAGCATTCTTGCAACTTATTTTGGATGAAGAGGATAGAAACTGTACTAGGTTCCTGTGGTTTAGGACGGAAAAGGATGCAAACGGAAAAATACATTTGCGAAATGAAATACTTACTTATCGTTTTTCACGTTTACCTTTTGGATTGACTTCTAGTCCTTTTTTGCTTTCTGCCACTCTTCGTGAATTAGCTAATATGCACTCTGATTCCTACCCTACTGCAGCTAAACACCTAGAGAATAATATTTTCATGGACGACTTTGTTATGGGAGTGGATACTGCTGAACAAGCAACAACTCTTTACCAAGAAATGCAAGATTTAATGACACAGATAAGTTTACCTTTGGCTAAATGGAGTACAAACTCCAAGAACCTACAGGCTATTTGGGAACTAAAAGATATCATCTTTAAATGCAATACGCAAGTATTGGGAATTAACTGGAATATCAGAGAAGACGTGTTTCATACAGATATAAACGAAAGTGTTTATCAGTTTGCTGTTCCTGCAACAAAACGTTTACTTCTTAAAATTGTATCAAAGTTGTATGATCCTTTAGGCCTCTATGCACCAGCAATAGTAGTCAGAAAAATTCTTTTTCAAACCACGTGGCTCATGGGAGTTCAATGGGACGAAATTCTTCCTCCAGGCATTGCCGCAAGCTTTAACAGATGGGTATCTGAAATATCATCCTTAAACAAGATACACATTCCTCGCTGGATTGGAATTTCTGCTACTTCTCACATGAGTATTCATGTCTTTTGCGATGCTTCGGAAAAGGCCTATGGTGCCGCATTATACATTTGTTTCACTGAGCTTAACGAAACAAAGGTTCGCCTAGTTTGCAGTCGCAAAAGACTTTCTCCACTTAAAAAGGTGACACTTGCACGGTTAGAGCTTTTGGCAGCCTTACTAGGAGCTCGTTTACTTCACTATTTTTGCAAGGAAACTGGTTTAGATAATCAAACATCAACACTTTGGAGTGATTCAACTGTTGTATTAAATTGGATGAGAAATGGTCCTAATCGATGGCCGGGATGGAAGAATTCGAACCTGCATCCTTCGTGTCAATGGGAAGGAGATTACCCGTCCAATTCAACTGGTCATACCTCTGGAGGTTGACCAGGGTGGGGAGGATGTTGCGGCAAGCAAGCAAACAATTTTGTATAATTACTTTAGCTTGAGTGGCATCAACTTGTTTTATTGTTATTTTAAAATTACTTATATGCTTGTACGTCTACTTGTTGTGAAGAATAAATGCATGCTTTACTAACGCCGTCGTCTTTAATAGTCTGTGTGTTGACGCTCTCCAGTCATACTTCTTTATTTAGAGCTACCAAACATGACACATTTATTGGAAGGTGGAAATGTGCACTTATAAATTTTTATTCTAATTAGAATTTTACTAATAAAAAAAATTATACGAAAAATTTTCGTTTTCCTGTGACAATTTCTGAAAATATAACAGCACAAATATTATTTTTACATTATCTAAAAATTTAAAACATTATCTTCCCAATCATGCCAGTTTTTTGCTGTAGAAGTTTTTTTTAAATTTTTTATTATCAGTCAATTCTTCAAAAAATATTTTAAACGTATTTTACATTATAATACATTCTTAAATGAAACTCAAATTATATTCATTGTTGGTAACAACATTTCGTCTTTCCTCATTGCTGATGATTATATTAAGAAGATTCGGTTACTTTTCCATGATGGGTAGGTTTCAGCATAAAGTGTGCTTTTAATATGAGTATATTTAATTTTTTACCTTCAGAATAAAACAGTGGGGAAATCTTTTTAAAGTGACCGCAGTTTTAAACGCTGTTGCTCCTGAAGTAATTGGATGTACAAAGATATAGACAGAAAATGGAAAAAGCGCAGCACAATGATTTGAACTGTACAAGGCTTTTTAAATAGTATTAGTTATATGTCTATCCAGCGTTAAAATTTAAAAATATTTTGCTGCTTATATTTGCTTAAAAATATTTTTGCGTATCGTGCTTTCACGAATTTTGTTTTGACTTTTAAATTTTGGATAAAAAAATTCTGTCCTTCTTTTTAAAACAGTTTTTATATTTATTTTTTCGAGAATTTCATCTTTATTTTTCTTGGTATTTATTGTATTCTAGAAAAAAGAATATTAAATACTTAATTCTTCTATTGGAAAGGAAAGTATTCATGTTGGCACTATTATGTTTCATGCAAACCACTATAAAAATAGATCGGCTGTCTTAAAGTTTCTATCCAATTCTAAATAATCTTGCAAAATTCCACTATGAACAAAACTACTCAGACAGAACTCAGGAGAAAGGAGACTTCACACAACTATTCAAGGCCCTCAGACGTCTGCCATTCTTTATTATCTACTCGCTTTAGCTGAACATGATTACCGACTCACTACTAACTCGACTATACGACTGGCTACTCAGCACATAACGCGTTGCTGCCTCAATACTTGATTACAAGATTCAGCTCATAGCTCAATCCTCAGTACTTGAGCTCAACTCAACTGACTCCATTAATTCATTCCAGCTCGATCTCCTAGCCTTTTAAAGTTTTCAAAACAGGGTAAAGTAACTTCTAAAAAAATCTCTCTTAATTCATCTATTAATAGTCCTATTGCTAAATTTCCGATTGATTCTGGAGTCCTTCATTTTGTCATCAAATAACCAAATGGTCGCCAAGTTTGTGGCAACAACCAAGAGTTATTAATCAATCATCCGTTCAGTATTCATCAGAGCTGTCCGTAAATCTGTTTTCCTTACAATGAAACTGACAGCGCTGCGAAATAAGATTGCAAACTCATAACGATACGTATTCCCATCCCATTTGATTGTCAAGCCGATTTCCTACATATTCATGATGTATTTATTTCAGGGCCTAGGTGCATCTTTCATCATTTACGGAACTTTGATTTACCACGTGCTGGATACCTTTTTCCTGGACAATTTCGGCTTGGAAACTACAGGGACGATTGCATATCTGAGCATAGCGGTCGGGACGGTGATGGTGCTCGTCAGCTTTACAACCAATTTCGTGATCATGTACCCGAGTACGAAGAGCTATGGAATGGTAAGTACCTGTCACATTTATTTCAGATACGCAATGCTGTGAAAACTCGCCAATGAATACTAGTGATATCGAAACCAAAATAACATTATATAGCATTTACACGTTTTTCCGTGGCAATGATATCGCCTGGTAAACTACAAATGGTAAAATAAATAAATAAATAAAAATAACAAATAATTGAAAACGAAAAAAGAAATGCAATGTAATCAGAAAGTTTCCTACAAATTATGTCATCAAAATTTAAATGTATATCTATATAAATAAAAAGGTAAATGTTCGTTTGTTCAAAATCAGTAATCTCCGATTGCTTTGAAATTTTGACACATAGTTGCATTCGAATACGGACGGAATTTTATATACTTATTACATAGATGTCACACCCCATAATAGGTAAAAATATGCCTTTCTTAAAAAAACAGCAAAAAATAGAGATACAGAAATAAATGCAATGTTAAAAAAATGAAAGAAAATATTAGCAATAATTTTAAATAGCTCGTGAAGGGAAAATAAAATGAACAAACATAAATGTTAAAAAATATAAACTGCTGATCCTAGTTCATTGACCTTTGTAACAATCCAGTGTAATTGTAATTACGCAAATAAAACGTGAAGCTACGATCCCATAACTAATTTCTAATCATGCTTAGCTTCATACAGTATTGATAAATCAGTCACTTTAAACATTAAAAAAGTTCTTTCAGTTGTTTGGTGCCAAAACAGAAGTTGCGACTTGCGCATCCAATAATATTGCCTATAAGAGAAGAGGGGATATTTTTAAACTTCATCCAACGTCACAGATGTCGCTGGCTTCAGCAACGTTTACACGAGGCCCTCCATTGCACGCAATAGTTATCTCTCTGCTGTTCCTCTACTACTACTATAATGTAAACAGCGGAGGCAACGTTGTTGGGATAATGACAAACAGTTGACTTGACGGGACAACTATTTTCCACTACTTCATTATGATCATGTGATCATTCTGAGGCAAGTGTTTAATTCCATTTCGCGCATTAGTTGGTCTTATGAAAACGCGGCTTAATTCTATTATAGACTTTCTCTTCTTTCCAGTTGGCCATGATATACGGCTTGACGCTGGTATTCGTTCTCCTCTTCTGCATCATCGGGTTCTTCTACACGCCCAACATGAATGGCGTCATGCGAGTCGGCGTCCGCAACATCATGCAGAATTACAATGCAAAAAGCGTTATGAACATCTACCTGGATGCACTGCATGCGCAAGTGAGAATAAGCTTAAAATTATTTTTGAGTGTGATCGTATGTGTTTAATCGCACATCATTCAAAAATTCTATTTACTTGGAACGAACAACAAAGAACTCATTTCTGTTTCACCGAAGGTGACATTCCCTGTTGTGATATATATGTATATATATATATATATATATATATATATATATATATATATATATATATATATATATATATATATATATATATATATATATATATATATATATATATATATATATATATATATATATATATATATATATATATATATATATATTCAAGAAGGGAATATTGATAAAAAAAATTCAAACATCTATTTTTGGAATAAATGACACGAAACAATTCTTTACAATATACTTACAATATGATATCGATCAGCAAAATATAAAATGCGTGAAATGAATTTGAGAAAAGCTATTCTATCCCATAATAAATTCTAGAAATATTTAACGTCATTTGGATATTAACTCAATTCACATTTTTTTTTCATTATTGACATTATTGTAAAAGAAGAAGAATATTCCATTACCAAATTTTACATTCCAAACAAAAAAGATTTATAACTAAATATTGTGATTAATTAAAACTTTTTTAATTGTATAAAGCACCTAAAACCATTCAAGAGCTTTATTAATGAACTATAATGATATATGAGACGGTAACTATCATACTGCTCACAGGAAAGGAATAAAAATCTGGTTCAAAATGTTTTCAGATATGCGCTAGAGAATCATGTGAAAAACAACATTTAAACTTAAATAGTTACGTTTACAATGCCAAAATTTCAAAATTTTCAACTGGCAACAGCAATTTTTTTTTTTATTGGAATGAGTCAACATTCAAAAGATGAGCATTCCAATAACATAAAACCAATGATATTTCCTCGCGGCTTGTCTCTGATTTCAATTTTTTATTGTTTCAATTACTGGTTTGCATCGTTTGTATAATAAAGAACAAACTTTTAAGAATAATGCAGTAAAAGCATAAACTCATATAACACAATAACATTAGGGGATATTTCGTAACAAAATTTGAATTTTTTACTGGATGTGTGTATTCAATTAAGAAATATCGTTCGCACTATAACAAGTTATCGCTGAATCATCGAATTTCAGCTGAAGTGTTGCGGCGCCGAAGACTACACGAGTTGGTTCAGAACCAGCTGGGCAGGCGGCAAGAAGATAGTTCCCGTGAGCTGCTGTAAGAACCTGAAGTACTGTCACAATCTGGAGCCGCTCATTGTGACGGACATCCAAGAAAAGGTAACTCTCGATTTCTTGAGCATCTCACGAAGTTGAATTCATTTAAAGGTTGCATGAATAGATGAAACATTTTTTTTTACAACTGTTAAGCTCGCTTTCTTGTGTCAAAGGATTTGAAGAAAACAGAGAACTGTGACTGTACAAAGCTGAAAAGAAACTTTAAATACATTAATCCTTATCTTAATACTGGCTTCGCTACAGCGACACTGGGTTGCATGCCTCATTTAGATTTAAAACGGATATAATTCAATTTTTTATTTAAGGAATACAGGCAAACTTTTATTGAGATCATATTTACCAATTTTAGTTGTTAATCAAAATAACTGCGAATTTAAAAAAACTGATCACGAATTAAAAAAAAAAATTCAACTATGTGATTTAAGTTTAAAATGCATACACAACCTACTGTAGCTGCAGCAGACCAATGGAGTGTAAAGGATTCATGTATATACATCGATGCCAAAAGGTTTTCGGAGTAAGTGGAAGGTAATGCCTTTCTGATTCTTGAAAACGATTGCTCTTTTTCTTCTTTCGCTGGAGGAAGCTGAACTGTGCAGCACCCATTGTAAATCTAAATCCGACATGTCCAGTGGTGGGTTTTGATAATATGAAGCCACAGGCACTTAAATATTTTGAGGTCTCTCTTCGATGAATTTTATTTATGACAAGAAAATAGCACGGATTAACTTATTTGAATTTTCAACTTTATCTTCATATATAATTGAAAACCAATTCCTAATGCATTTATAGGTTTCATTTCTAATTTGTACAGAGAATATATATCTTTTATCAATACAGTTTATATAATATGCCATTTTTTCAATGTTTTTACACTAACGAATTTTGTTATATATATATATATATATATATATATATATATATATATATATATATATATATATATATATATATATATTCTTAAAAGCAACAGTCATGGAGTTCCTTAATGACTTTTATTCTTCATAATTTCAAGGAAATAGTTCAATTTTTATATCAATATTATTTGTCCAAACCCTGGTGATCACGTTGTAGCTTACTAATTTGAAGGCAGAAAATAATGAAGAAAGGTCATGAGAAGGTATTCTGAACTTATAAAGCTTTTAACAAAGAGTTTGCAATCGCAGCGATTTCATTCCGCGAGAAAATAAGAGCTTATACAGCTGTGAAATTACAAATACAGTAAAATCAGAGCACGATCGATTGAGAAATGATTACATTATATATCTTCGCTCACTTTATCTTGGATACATATGTATGTAATCGAACAGATTGAAATATGTTATAATTCTTTGCTGCTCTTCATTTTTATTTTTTACGCTACACATTAAAAGTAAAAGAATAAAGTGACAGTGGTTTCCTTCAATCTTTGCGTTTTTCTAAATCGTATGGAGATATCAAAATAGAAGCCCTCGAATTTTACGTGAAATAGGAACAAAAACTAAAAAAGATTCTTAATAAATATATCATTTTACTTTTTCTTTATTTAATTTTTGAAAAATGGAAACTTATTAAATTTAATCACCCCGAAACCTTCTAGCATACTCTCCACTAAAGATGTCCCAATCTCCACAAACAATCGTGGACTTGACAAGACCACGAACGCCACAAGTGCTCAATTTTTTATTTTCAGATGTCCGCACATGAGAGTTTTATGCTTTATAATATAGGGAAGAAACTCAAATGCCCTTTTTTGCTCCTGCGTTGTGAATGCCCTTTTTTTTCAACTGACTGAAAAAAAAATAACACAGAATTTCAGTTTCAATATCAAGACCAAATACCAAGTTATATTAATAGAAGTCGTTGCATCGAAGTAATGCATTCAGAAGCGCAGACCAACAGATGCTCCATTCTTTGAAGAATTTCATTCTAAATCCAATGAGTATTTGCACTTCAGATGCTTGTTTTGTGTACTAAATTTTATTCATAAAGCTATTTACATTTTGTAGTTGTCCTCGGACGGGCAGATTTTAAGTCAATAGATTTCGTTAAAATTTGATCTACGAAAATTTGAAATCTACTGATTCGTTGAAGACGCACATCAAATTTCATCTATAGAGCTCAAGGTGTTTTTGAGTTATTGCGTTTTTCATATAAACTGACATAATTTCCAAACTGTCCTTTGTGAATTCAGGGAAGTTTGAGATGTTGCAATTTGTCTAAATGATGGGTTCGAATTTTTTTGACGGAGAAAATATTTTCTCTTAATGTACTTCGTTATAAGAAAAAATAAAAATGGGCTTGAGTTCATAAATTGCTGAATGTTTAAGGAAGTATAATAAATTTTATTATAAACAGAGGACTACTAAAGGAAAATGTTATATTATTCCTGTTCGAGCTAAAATAAATGCTGTCAACTTCCTACAACCCGAAGATGGAACAGCATATTCTGTACTTTTTGATAAAGAAAATAAAGGTAAATCAACATTTTTGAAAGAAAATTATAGAAATATTAATGCCAAATAAATAACATTTCAGAGAGATGTAGAAAAGCGCATATTGAATTAGATTAAATTTATACTTTTGATAGGTAATAAAAAAATGAAAAAAAATGAGAGTTAAATTTTGCAAACATAGAAAGGTATATCAGAAAGCAATAATATATCACTTTTCTTGCTTTTAATTGGAATAACTGGAGTATAATTTTTTGATAATATCATTTTAAATAAATACGCAAGACAGTTGACTCACACTATTCCGCAAATAATTCTATTTTAAAACAGAAAACGATTTCTCTCGATTTTTGCAGCAAATTAGCTTTTTCAAGATTTAAATGGCTTTCCTACAAATAGCCTTTCCCTAGATTTAAATTTGGAGAAAACTGAACGAAAAGCAATGAAAGAATTTTAAAATTAAATATTAAATTACCATTTGTAACTTATTGCATTTAGATGGCACTAATTTAAGGGATTTGACGTTATGAACGAAAGAAATGGAAGTACCCGGCTACGAAAAGGAAATGCCAGGTTTGAGCAATGATGACACTTTTGGAAAAAAACAAAAGACAGAATCTCCTTAATACCGAAAATTCTGATTGTAACAGAAAAGAAAAATTGGACTGTAGCAGCAGAATTCTGAAAATAATATAAATGATTCCTATTCAAAATGAATCCCGTTCAGTTAAACAAAAGATTAATCAATATTCTTTTCATGCTAATAGTTTAAAAAATAATAGCCGCCTTCGGTGGCAGCGGTTCGTGCACAATGCAAATAGTAATAATTTAACTAAGTGAACTGTATTTTACCATAAAAAATTAAAAATACTTTAAAGCATTCCTTCACAATAAACATAAATTGATATAATCGGTGGGCTGCGTTATAGTTTTATTTTTTGATAACTTTCGAAATGGGAATAGTAAGGGAAGATAAGCATCATTGATGACTTATCTATCATGATCTTTCATGTGAAATAGAAATTGGTGAAATCGGACCAGTACCTGTGTTTGGACAACTGGTTCATTTTTCCTTTATTATTTAAATAGATTATTTAATAATATAATTTACTTGTCACATTTATATCTTAGAAACTCCTTAAATATGGCTTTCGAAATTATTTGTGATCAGTTTTTTACTATTTCCATCAGTATTTCCCTCATCACAACATTTCATTTAGTTGTTTTTTTAGTCAGTCATTTTCTTTCTTACATACATTTTCTTTAAAGAAAAAGTAAAAGGAGAAAATTCTGCGATTCAGACCGAAGGAAGACTGTGACCAGTTAAATTTGCCATCGGCTCAACACGATTATATTCGTCGAAAGAAATTTTGAGGTCCCTATAGAATCCAAGGCAAGAGGAAACGACCTCCATCGCCTTTGCGGAAAACCGCCAATGGACATATCTTCTCTTAGCTGCTGTCATTTATTTGCTACTTTGAGATACAATCTGGATAACGCAAGGCATTTTTACTCTTTTAACAATCTTACATTGTCGTAACGGTCAGTAACGCCACCTTTTAGTTATCTTTTAATGTTCTAGATTCTGAAACTCATGTCACAATAAAGTACAGAAATATTCGCTTTTACGACCCAAACGGCACATGTGTATATCAAGAAAACTTTTTCATGATTTGATTTATGAGCTGTTGAAAAGAGTTACTCTCCCCAAAACCTTCTCTAATAAAGGTGTTTCTTCCATCGCATATAATGCCGCGAGGGCTTTGATTTTTATTTTGAAGATGCAGGGCTGAAAAGAAGAAACTTTTAGAATAAAATTTAATTTATTTTACATGGGGGGGCATAATTTGTACTCGGGGAAGATCGAGAAGCGCCGGTTTACATTGCGACACAATAACCCCTTTGATAGTTTTACTAACACATTTTTTTCGACAACTGTCAACTGAGGAAAAAGAACCTTAAATATCTTTGAAAAAATTTCAGAAGCTGTAGGAATTTTTATCCCTACACTTGGGGCTATGAAATTTGAAGACTCAGAAATTTTATAGTGCGCGTGTTAGAAATAATAAAATAAAAAAAGGGGAATTTGGATCAGGAAATAGGAGAAAATTTTAGAATAAAGTAACACGGATAAATTTAAAATAAAAATTTGGCTATCGATTTCATTACAATCCCCCCCCCTTTCATAATCGAAAGATGTGGAAGAGTGTCGGGGCCTTTGACACATAACCCTACCGTATAGCGATGTTTAAATAAGAGGTTAAAATTCAATTGTATATTAAAAGTGATACCCAAGTATAATTTATGTATCTACCAAAATTGCATTTTATTAAATTTAGTGTAAAAGAAAATAGCATAATAATTAAATAGAAAGAGAATATTAAAACATCTCATATATCAGAGATACTAAAATGAAAATTGATTCAGTAAATACAAATTGAATGGTTATTTTTCATAATAATAATTTAAAAAAACAATGACCTATTACACATTTTTTTATAATTCGCCAGTTTAAAAAATACGATATTTTAACTCATTTCTTTTTAAATATATCACATTATGGTTGTGTGAAATAAATTAAAAAAAAAAAGAATCAGCTTTATACGCGTTAAGTATAAATTCTAAATTTCTTTATAATTATTCCGTTGTTTCAAAATAAATAACGAAATTCGACATTTGGAAAGAGCTAAAAATGTAACGATTCTTGGAATCAAATAAGTCAGCAACTTATTTACGATTCGGAATACATACACAGACGCAAAATAATGATACTCAACAGATTTGAATATAAAGGATTCTACCTTTAAAGTTCATTTAAATTCGGTTCCATCAAGAAATTCTCATGGAATTTAAATCGTTTGTAAGTTAAATAATAATAATAAAAAATAAATCTTGTATATTTAACAATTTTTTTTACCCTTTTATCTGGCAGTTTAACTCGACATGCTTATTTTAAGGACGAAATTTTAATGAACAAAACGATCAGATATATGTTTCCGAAATTTTCAATTAAACAGCAGACATAACACTAATCTGTAAATGGTTACAAATTAAAAAAAAAAAAAAAAAAAAAAAGAGGAGATTCTATTCGACTTTCTTTTTATTCTTTTGTTTTTATTCAGTAGAACCGATTTTCGAACATCGGCTATTTGCAATATGATCTCCACTTTCTTGGACTAAGCACTGCATTCTATACACCGTACTCTTTACAGCTGATTGCAATATTTCAAGAGGCATATTCATAACAGTCCGTGTTATGTTTTCCTTTAAAACTGATTAGTTCGTGATTCCACCTTGATAAATCTTCGATTTTAAATAATCCCACAGAAAAAAAAGTCCCATGGTGTTAGATTCGGGGAGTGAGGTGGCCATGCAACCCGAAAACAGCGACTGACTCTTTCTTTTGTAAAGTGATGGCGCAATAGTTGCTGTACAGGTGTATCAATATGTGGTGGTGCTCCATCTGCATAAAGACAATTTCATCTAAGCATTGCCTTTGTTGAAATTGTAGGATGACAAAACTACTCAGAATCTCATGATGTCTTTGAGCGTTTACGGAACAGGTCTGCGGTGCTGTTTGGGTATGGTCCGATGATAAAATCTACTGTAAAACCACACCAAACATTTACTTTTTAAGATTGGAGTGGGATTTCTTGAAATGCATGGGGTTGTTCAGATGCCCAAATTCTAAAATTCTGAGCGTTAACAGTCCCATTCAAATAAAAATGTGTCTCGTAACTCCAGAGAACTGTCCAAAGCCAAGCCTCGTTGACCTCCATCCTGGCAAGAAATTTCAAAGCAAAGGTTAATCGAAGATCATAATCTGTAGGTTTTAATTCATGCAAAAAGCTAATTTTATATGGATAAAATTGGAGAATTTTTCTTAAAACTTTCCATACTATTGAAGCACTAACATCCAGTTGTCGGGCAACTCCACGTAGGCCGCTATTACCAGCAGTGCTCGTCTGAATTTTTTCAACGATTGCAGTCGCAACATCTGTGGTCGTATCCTCCGATACAGGTTTCCGTCCTCTACCAGGCCGCATTGCGAGAGAACTTGTTTTTTCAAATTTTTTAATCATTGCTTTCACTGCCATAATTGATAGAGGTCCTTTACGTAAATCGTTTCGACTTCTAAACTCTCAAAGAGTGGCCGATGCATTGGATTGATTAGCACAAGCTTCACAAGTAATGGACGCTGTGCTAAAGTGAGACTCATTTTACAAATCAACTGATACTTGAAATGATTTTCAATGCTCCGTTTCTTTTTTTATAAGTGAAAACACAGGCGCTCGTGTCGACTAAGTAATCGAGATTTCGCAATTTTTCCCCATGTTTTATGCAAAATTTTAGCTGTCTTAAAGTGTAAAAAGCTACATTTTCCCCTGTCGACAACTTTTGGAACTAAATTTTTTTCACGGATTCCTTTTTCCTATGTCGTCAATAGTCCCCGTACAAAATTTGGTGGCTTTTGCGGCTGATAGTTCAAGCTATAGAGATCTCTGAGTACTGTCAGTAAAAAAAACACAATAAAAATACGAATGCAAAATACGAACAGAGTTTGAGAAAGGCATAGAATGAGGGAATGGATGCATTATCAGATACCATTCTAAATGAAATTTATTTGGAACGAATTTTGAAATACAATAAGTTTTCTTAGAAAATTTCAAGAATTAAAATGACTGCACCTGACATTTCCATTTCCTTTCTCTTTTTTAATTTGCTTTTGAGGTAATGACTGATGTTCTCCTTCATTTAATACAAAAATGGTAGAAATACCTTCAGTTCTTTTGTACACAAAGTATTGAAAATTCGAACTCGAAATTTTTATGCATCTGTAAGCTTCAAATATCCCTGCGTGTGAAAAGCACATGTTTGACATTCTGTCTGTCTGTGAACACAAATGATAAATTTTGAGCTGGGTGGCTTAAATTTGGTATACGAAATTAAGAACCACGGTAGTAGATTTCTACCAAATTCTGAACGGAATCACTTCACAGGAAGTCGGACTTTTCGAGTACAGAAAACTTGATACCATCAAAGGGTTAAGTAGATAAAATTTGATAAAGAACAGAACGTCTCATACCCCCGTATCCGTGACCATTCTGGTCACTGAACGGTTTGGTAGGCATGTTACGGGAATTTTATTTAATTAACAAAATATTTACAGTAGGAAAACGAAACAAAAATAACTATTTACAAAATTTACAATTATATAAGAAATTATATTATGATGAGACCGTTTACATAATTTTTCAACTTAGAAATATAATTTGTAGTAATTAACTTAGAAATATAATGCAGATTGAGAGATAAAATTTGTAAAAATATACATATAATCTGTGTTCACATTTTTTATGTTATAGTAGATCAGGATGCAGTTAAAAAAAAATCAGATGGAAAATGATTTGAGAAATGGAAATGAAGACAATCTCTGTTTGATTGAAATGTGTGACAGGAGACTGCAGTGCTTGTTTTTTCCCTTAGTCTTTTTTGGTATGAGACTTGATGTTGAGTGCTATGGAGGCGAGAATAGGTCTCTATTTCCACTTATAAATTTAATTATACTGTGGATTTTTTGCCTGGAAAGGAAGTTGCCGGCGACTCTTTTCAGCCATTCCTGTTCATGGCTTGGTGATGGTTTTTTCATATGCCAGGAGATTGTAAGGATGCATTCCGTAGCATAATGAAGTGCGGTGCCTATCCCACCACAACTGCACTGGTCACTCTCAGACAAGTTGAACCTTTTGAGGTAGGCAGGAAAAGGGCCGTGTTCTGAGAAGAAAATAATTTCATCTCTGTTCCATTTAGTGGGATTAAGGTTGACTGAAGGTAGGATAATAAAAAAATTTCTGCCTGTGACACCATTGCTCCAATATCCTTGCCATTCCTCAAGCATGTCTTTCCGGAGGAGGGCTTTTATATGTGGTTTTGGTATCTTTGTTTGCATATAAAATTGCCCATTTTGCGTTGCGTCCTTTGCCAGTTGATCTGCTTTTTCGTTGCCTATATTGCCCACATGTGCTTTAACCCATGAAATTTTTATTGTTGGTTTTGAAAGCAAGACACCAAAAATTTCTCTTGCTTTTTGGTTTGTGCTCTTTGGATTTGAAGATGCCATGATACTAGCTCTATTGTCAACATGTATTTTAAAAGTATTGTTGTTTGAAAACTGAGATGTATATTTTACTGCTTCATGAAGTGCAGTGAGTTCAGATTGGAAAACGGTATTGTTGTCATTCAATTTGGCAGACCAGTGGTAGGACCAGGTATCATTGAACAGAACACAAAACGCAGCTCCAACTCCATGTTCTGTTTTTGAGCCATCTGTGAAGATATTGATATTATTTATTTGAGATAAATTTATTCCTTCATCTTCCAATGAGATTTGGTTGGGATTGAGATGCTGTGAAGGGTGAGTAGACCAACCAGTTGCTTTCTTCTCTAGATCTTCTGGTTGTATCTCTGTTATATTATGAGGAAGAGGGATTCTTAGGCGATATATTGTCGTTAGTCTGGCTTCAAACTGTAATTGCAGGTGCAGGGGTGGAATGCCGAGAATGGTTTGTAGTTGTAGGTTTGTAGTTTGCTGTTGGAGTTGTACGGTAAGCACCTGAAATGTAGAGAAGAAATGGTCTCTGAATGGTGGAGATAGCTTCCTCTTCATTCTATATATTGGGTTTAGACACCACGCTGATGAACCATGGGCGAGCATTCTCTCAACTACTGTCTTGTAGAGAACTCTTTTGTGTTTCTGAGAGATTCCCCATGTGCTGCCGGCGATTCTTTTAAGGTTTTGGTGCATTTTAATGGCCTTTTCTCCTTGTTTTTCTATGTGTTCTAGCCAGTTTAATTGATCATCAATGTGGACTCCTAAATATTTAATAGATTTGTTTCTCTTAATGATGTCTCCATTCCACAGGATTCTGGGGCCTCTCGCCATTTTGCTGAATAAAATATGGGTTGTTTTTTCCGTGGAGATGAAAAGTTGATTATTTGAGCACCAGGAGTTAAATTTGGCTATTGCAAGTTCAGTTTCTCTTTCCAGGCTATTTTTTGTGTCCGCTTCGATAACCAGTACAAAATCATCTGCAAAGGCCAGGATGTGCACATTTTCTGGCCAGACCTGCTTGAGAATTTCGTTGGCTACGAGATTCCAGAGAGCGGGACCACTGCATGATCCTTGAGGGCAGCCTTGTTTCTGATCTTTCATGGCCCTACCTTCTGGAGTCATTAGGGTCACTTTCCTGTTTTGGAGGAGACTGTGAAAGAGGCGATTGATGTTTAAAGGACAGGGACTTTCATCCAGACTTTTGAGAATTTCTTTGTGTTGCAAGTTGTCAAAGGCTCCTTTTATATCAATAGAGAGTACTAAGACATGCTTGCCCTCTCTTCTTGCAGCTTGAATTTTGTTTATCAGCTCATGGATGGCTGTGTCTACAGATTTACCTTCCCTAAACCCATGTTGACGCTCGATGAGGCTATTAGTGGTCTCAAGATGATAAGTTAACCTTTGGGTCATTAATTTCTCTAGCACCTTCCCGATTGTTGGCAGGAGAGAAATGGGTCGATATGAAGATGCCAGTCTCTGATCTTTTCCTTGTTTTTGGAATAAAATAATATTTCCTATTTTCAAGGAATCTGGGAAGCAACTTAATTCTAGGCACTTATTAAAGAGAGTTGGGAAGATATTATGAAATGCGCTTGTGTATAATTTTAAGAAGGAGGTTGTCAATTCCATCAATACCGGGAGCTTTACCTGACGGAAGGTTGTCTATAGTCATTGAAATTTCTTGGAGGGAAAATGGAGGGTCAAGTGGCTGCGTTGAAGTGTTTAAATTATAGTTAGTTGAAATAGCAGGAGATGGGAAAATCTGGTCCAAGATGGTTTGCGCCGCTTCCTTCAGACTTCCTTTTGGGTCACTGTTCATCAGGTATGGAATTTGAGATGGGAAAACAGATTTCCGGAAGGCGGCTTTGTAATGCTTTCCATATGGGTTGGAGGCTGAACTGCAGAAATTTCTCCACCCCTTGTTTTTTGCTTTTTTAATATGTTTTTTGTACTCTGTTTTTTCTTTCTTGAAGATCTGGTATCTCCACTACTTTTCAATTTCTGGTGCCCTCTGTGCTCTCTTTCTTAGTGCTCTTACTTTCTTTTTATGAATTTCCAATTTTTCTGTCCACCAGTTTGGTTTCGTTAACAAAAGCTGTTTTTTGATCTTAAAGGTTTTGTTGCAGGCATTAATAATAGAGTTTTGAAGAACTATTGTAGCGTCATTTAGCTCTCTGGAATTTCTTGCTGTTGCTATTTTATTTTCTAGATAATAAATATCTTTACCAAGTATATTGAGAAATCTAGGATGATTCCCATGGCGTGTCTTGTATCTTTTGTAGAACTGGTTAGCTATAGTGGAAGCTATTGTTGTTTGTATATATCTATGGTCACTTAAGAAAATATCATCCAGAACCTCCCAGTTAATGGAAGAGTCTATAATTGATTGGGAACATAATGTCAGATCTGGCCAGCCAATGCTGTTATTTCTTTGGAAAGTTGGTGGAGCATCTGATTTATTTAAGATGTATAAATTATTTGCTAAGATAAAATCCAAGACTTCATTGCCTCTGTTGTCATTGGATCTGTAGCCCCAAAGGGTGTTGTGCCCATTGAGATCAGCGCCGATGATAATCTTTTCCTCCGGGAGGCTGGTAATGATCTCTTGGATTTCTTGGAGAGTTGTGCTGACATCTTGTGCTGGTGAGGAGTAGGCAGAAATTATTGTGATGGGATAGGAGGATGTTTGAATTTTTACAGCTACCACGTTGACTTTTGTTGCCAATAGAGCAGGTTTTATTTGGGCTGACGGGATGAGAATTGCAGCTTTCTGGTTAGTGGAACTAAACGTTTTCCATGAATTTGGAATTCCAGGGATTTCGTTGTTATAGTGGTATTGTTCTTGCACTAGGATGATATCCGGTTTAATCGTGCTTGCTGTCAAATGAAGCTGGTTGGTGGATGCTTTGGCTCTAGCTAAATTTATTTGGAGTATTTTTAGTGGGTCTTGAGTAGAGGCTGTCGCGATGTTAAAGGGAAAGGAAGAATTTTCAAAATTAATACTGTCCATACTAATAATAGTCCCTTGATTTTTTATAAGCTGCTACCTCTTTTTGGTAGCAGGGGCATTGATTGTCGATGGCTTTGTGCCGCACGTTGAAGTTAGTACCTCTCAATCTGTTGCTCTCGTAGCAGTTAATGCAGTTGGAATCTTCACTTCTGCAGCTTCTGCTGTGGTGTCTATAACCACAACAACCACAAAAAGGCGTAGTGAACTTGCATTCTTTTGAAAAGGCTGTGTGGCCATAGGCTTGACAAGTCGAGCACCTCTTGACATGAAAGAATTCTTTCATCTGGTACATGGACCAGTTTATAGGAATCTTTTTAAGTTGTTTAAGCGTATGGAGAACCTCACCGGGAGTTTCCAGAATCCAATGGCTTGTTCCTTCTCTGCGGCCTTTCATTTTGAATCGGAGTCGCAGATCCTCCTGCATATTAGTGTAAGCTTTCATCGCCGTTTGGACATCTTTATTTGTAGTGTCATTGGGAAGATCGTATATTATTAGGCTTAGTAACCTTTTTCCTGGCAATCTTACAGTTATATTCTTTTTAAGAGAATCATTAGATTCGATTGTTTTCTTCAATTGGTCAAATTCCTGCTCCTTGTCACATACAATAGCCAGCCCTTTATTTTGAAGTTTTCTCACCGTCCTGATTTTGAAATTGGGTCCGTCCTCCTTCAATTCTTCTCTTAGAATTGATTCAATAGTTTTGTCGTTTTCTTCTGTTGGATAGAGAAGCATTGTTGGTTTCTTTTTTCTATTTTTTAATTTAGCCACCTCTGCATAGGAAGGCTTCTTTATGGCATTTGTTGATAAAACTGCTTATCCCGAGGTAATTTTTCCTTAGCTTTTCTATATTCCTCCTTTTCCTTTATATGCGTTAGGGAAATTGTTGCCTGGGTTGCCACTTCTATACCTTTTTCCTTTTTATTGTTTATTGAGATTCTATCCTGCAGAAGGTCTAGGATTTGGTTAGCTTCCATTTTAATTGATACTGGCAAATGGGAGCGCATGCCATCTGATGGGCGACTGTTGATTAAGCTGCGGAGTATCTGGCAAAGTTCTTTCATTGGAATACTTTTATGACCAGTTGGAATATTTTTTATAATATTTGATGTTGGAGATATAGAAGTAGAGGATTTGGTTCTTCTAAGTGGTAATAAACCGATATCAGCATCAGATGGAGGGTCTAACATCATAGAAGGTAACTCATCTGTTATTGCTTCCATTGTTATTGCTTGGAAGTATATGGATTTTTGAAGTAAAAAGAATAAACAAAAAATAAGAGCTGTTAAATTATTTGATGCAAAATCTATTCAGAAAAGGCTACTGGGGCAGTTATTCCCCTTTTATCCGACCAAGTGTGTGTCATGCAATACAGGTCTATGAACAGTCTTAGTGCAACTATTATGTAATTGAAACTGCACTAATGTCCGGAAAAGAAATTTCATCTTACTCATTGGTTACAAGCAAATATATATTTTCTATTTCCCTTTGGGGAATTTACAACTGCGAAAAAGAGCCTGAAAACGCTTCCAGGCCACGCATGAGGAATTAAAAAAGACAGATACTTGACTACCAAATCCTATTACTGCCGTTACCTTGAATTATATCTTACTTTCCCCTTTTTCCCTTTTCTCCCCCCTTACCCCTTTAATTTTAAGAATTTTGATATGGCGGTGAATCAATATAGCATTAAAAACCCATAATTGTGGAAACTGATTAGGAAAGAAGAAAAAAATTGCATAATATATTTAAATATAATTGAGCTAATGTCTTATTATAGCTAATGGCTAAAAAATAGAAAAAATCAAGTTTAAGAGATTTAAAAAAATAATACTGCAGATCATAAAAAGATGAATGATAATGATAAATCTTAACAAGAAAAACTTTTGGTGATAAGAAAACTTAACTTTGATAATATGGAAAAAAAAAATCTTATTTGAAAACTTTGATAAATTTTAATAAAATGTTGATATTTATATGAATAAAAAATACATTTATCTTGCAAAATGATCGTACTTAAAAAGAAAGTGGAGAAAATTGATTTGTAAACCCATATGTAAATTATGTTGTAAAAAAAAAAAAACTTTCTTAAATATGCGTACTCATGCATATAACATTTTAAAATGAGAGAGGGGGGTGGGTAATTACATTCTACTACTAATATCATTATAATTTCTCGGCTCAACTGAAGGAAAAATTTTCAGGTGCCTGGCTGAGTTATTTATAATTAAATGGTATTTAAGAAAGTTATAATTGCCAATTTACTTATTATTAGAAAAAATGTTAGAAATGTGTTGTGAAAAAAGGGCGAATTTTTCTTTAAGAACAACTTAAAAAAAAATTAGTTCATCAATTTATTTATTTTTACAAAAATTATTTAAACAAATTTCTTCCCTTAGAAGAAGTGTTAAATATTATTAGTATTTTGCTCCTTTCCGCCACTTCGCTTCTCTTTTATATGCATACATATATATACACACATACACATATATACGCATACATACACATACATACTCACACATACACATATATACGCGTACATACACATATACACATATATACACACATACATATATAAATATATATATATGCATATACATACATATACACATACACATATACACATGATCGAGGAGAGAAAAGTAAGGCGAACAATGGATTTAAAAAGAAATTGGAAAACGTAAGAACTATAAACGAATAAAACATAAAATAAGGTAAGAGCGACAAACATTAAAATTGCGCTAAGGCAGAAATGTGCCTTCTATAAGAAGGAGAAAAAAAAAAAAAAAAAAACAAAGGGCGCATTCCCGGAGTTCGTCATTCTTTGACCTTGATTTCCGCTCTATTAGATATTTTACTGATGATTTTTTCCCCTCTGCCTTCTCTTTTCTTATACTCTTGCGAAAAACCGTTTGGGGTATAAGAATCCATTGGCACTCATCTAAACAACAAGTATAATACGATCGTTGTCCAAACAGATTTAGAATGGAAGAGAGAGAGAGAGAGAGAGAGAGAAAAAAAAGGTGTTTCAGAGGCAAGGATATGAAAGAAAGAAAATGATACGTTACTATTATTTTCTTAGAAGTCATCGCGCCTCTCCCCCAAAAATAAAACAAAGAGAAAGCTGTAAACAGCGCGGTAGTGTCCCCTGCGCCATTCAGCTGAATGACAGCGAATCTGCCTTTTGACCAAATACCACCTGCACGGTACTTAAACACATTCCCCCCTTTCTTTCCTCCTTTCCCTTTCTCTTCTCCTCTCATAGTGAGGAGGGAACATTGGTTGGTCTTAAATTTACAAAGGAGTTGGAAGTGCTAGTTATAGCTATTTCTATTGTGAGTTTGTGTTGATATCCATCTTGAAAATTCTTCCCTACGATCGGGGACGAGTAAAATATTTAATGAGGGTTGCTTATAACCTTTTAGTTCAAATATTTATAAAAAATCCCTTAATAAAGTAATTGAATCGAGTTTGACTTTACGTGATTGCAAATACCTTGCTAATAAGTGCGATGAAAGAGTTATATTGATAAGATATTTACTAAAGAATTTATTAAAGCGTAAATTCGACTTACAGAAATATATTCAACAGATTATTGAATTTACAGAGAAACAATGATTTATAAAATTATTTAAAAATAAGCAACGAAATAACAAAAGTATATAGATGATATTTTAATTTGAACCCTTGAATTCTCTAACATGATTAATTTAGATATGATTTATGGGCTTTGAAGGAGGTTGGGAACAATAAAATAATTTTGGAGAGAGAATAAAGTCGACAAGGGTAACAGGAAACGTGACTAAATTCTTAAATATTAAAAAAAAAAAAAAAAAAAAAAAAAAAACCGACCATATGATTTATAAATTAGATTTACAAATGTACCTATACTGCATGACACACACTAACAGTACAAGATATTTAGGGAACACTTACCCCATTTGCCTGTAGAGGTCTTAGCCTAGCATCCTTGAACAGCAATAGATATGAGAAAATTCAATTTGTCCTCTGGATGCGACTCCAGTCGACTCGTACAATAGCCCTGAGGTACAAGATTTGTAATGGTCGAGCAATGAATGATCTTGTAGCAGGACCAAAACACTGTGCATGAACACTAGACTCACTATCGAAGTGTAAAAAGAATAACGGAAGATAGATCGCAGTCTGAAGAAGTTCACTCATTGAGAAGATGATGCGAGACTCAAGTACGCTCTTTGGGGAGAGGACAGTAAGCACGACCGCTCTCGTTGACGGCGGAGAGTCGACATAAAATTTGATACACAGGTTTAGAGTCTAAGACATAAATACTTGCCAAATTTTGAATCGAATTCGTCAAACGACTGACCATCTGTACTTTCGCATGCATGTCAATGCAATGGCTCAACATAACTTTCAGTATGTTATATGTAGTAGTATACAACTGTAGTTTTGGTATCAATAGCTGGCAAAAAGGCGTCCAAAATATTAGTAATACACACACAAAGATCTATATTTCGTAATTATCGTGCACCAATGCTCTGCAGATATTCATAGCCTTGCCCACAATTTCACATAGAGGATGAGACCTTTATTGGAAAGTTTTGGGGAGACCGCTCGCACCAGTTTATTGAGGTGAAGAGATTGAACTGAGGCAGAAAACAGAAGGTTCCATTCAAATATTAATGATTTGGTGACACATGGGTGGGGAGTGCCATATGAGAATTCATGTTGCAAAAATCATGCCAAGGACAATGGAGTGCAGATGTTTCTAATAAAAAGTAATAATAATAATATTAAAAAAAGAAAGAAGTGGCCTTATCAGTGTGCAAGGGGGGGGGGGATAATGTAAAATGAAGATTTTCGAAAATGGTTCAAGAAAAAAAAAATAGATAAAAAATATGAATTTTCAAATGTCTATACTGAACGATATTCTAATTAAAATATTTCAAAATTAGGATTTCCAAACAAGTCTGAAATTGAACATTTGGTATTGAATTCCATTATACTGGAACATCACATTATAATATTGTTTGAAGTATGTTGAATATTTTGCAATAATGGTAGAGTGGGATGTTCTTGAAATGAATGCATTCCTTAAATGTATATCCAGGGATCTTTACTCTTTCTTCTCTCTTCTTACTTTCCCCTATCCCTTTTCTCTTCTTTTTCCCCTTCTCTCTTTAAATCCTACCTTCCTCTTATGTTTTCTTCATTCTTCCATCCCTGGACGGTAAGCGAGGGAGCTCTCCATGAGAAGCTGTCGCCGCTCTGTTTGCTTCTTGCTTCTCAGGGACAGTTAAAACCCCCCACGTGTTTGCCTTGCGTGGCGACCCTTTTGACGGGTGGTACATTTCGGTCCCTGATGTATCAATCGGCTGGTATCCCAGACATTTGACTGGGCTGCTCAAGGGAATTAAGCGAAGGGGTCACTCCTGGGGCTTGGCGTTAAGGGTGGTCACTGTCTCCGGGGGTGACTCCCAGCGTATAGGTTTCGATCAGCACCATGGTAAGCGCCGAGGCTGGGGTGTGCCAGAGCCGGTGGCTGCCTTCCCTTGTTGGGCTCCGTGGTGGGCGGTGCCGTAGAGCCCGAACCTTAATCTATATCATATGGGTCTTGAATCTAACGTCGTTGTAGCATCATCCAATTCTCGTTTCATGATTATTAGTATTCAAAACACATTTCATAGAGTTTTTCCTTTCCTTGTACACAAATTGATACAATCGACAATTGGTGAAGTACAATATATATATATATATATATATATATATATATATATATATATATATATATATATATATATATATATATATATATATATATATATATATATATATATATATATATATATAAACTACGCTCTGGTGACCTTTTGTTGCAGACTTCCGAGAAACAAGCTCTTCTTATTAGTAAACTCACCAAATTAGGAGATTTTCCTGTCCAAACAGCCTTACATAAAACTTTAAACTTTTCACGTGGTGTCATTTCCGAGCCGGATCTCATCGACTTATCTGATGGAGATCTTGTAACAGAATTTTCAGACCAGCAAGTATGCACCGCGCGTCGTATTAACATTCGACGTGATGGTCAACTTATACCAACAAAACACATTGTATTAACTTTTCAAACTCCAGTTCTTCCTAAATCAGTTAAAGCAGGATACCAAATTTGTAGAGTTCGGCCATACATACCTAACCCTCTTAGGTGTTTTAAATGCAAAAGATACGGCCATTCACAGCAAGCATGTCGTAGCAAAATGATCATGTGTGCAAAATGTGCTGAACCTGGACATGACATAAATAATTGCCATTCAGACACCATGAAGTGCGTTAATTGCTCTGGGTCTCATAACATTTTTCTCCAAGTCTTGCACTAAATGGACTCTAGAGAAGGAGGTGATATCCACAAAAATACGAAAAAACATATCCTTCGCAGAAGCAAGAAAATTAATAAATGATAGAACTCCAAAAGTTGGTGCATCTTACTCTGGTATACTTAAAGCAACACTCATATGTAGTAGTGTTCAAACCGATTCTCGCATAACTCAATTACCACCCACTAGTTCAGTTTCAAATAAAACTACAAAATTGCCAGCAGTTTCCTCTGTTTCTTCGATGTCATCTAGTTACCCTGTAACTGATAAAACTGCCAAACGTAATCGCAGTAATAAAACAAAAATCTTCACGACATCATCTCTTAAAACTTGTCAAGTAAATACAAAGCAAAGAACAAAAAAAGAAAGCATTATTGAATCGACCCCTTGTGGAAGAGGATTTCTTGAAAATTTATAAATCGTCTTCTGAGTTCTCCGATATGGAGTTAGACCCTTCTACTATCTCTAAAAATCAATCAGGTGGGGGAAAAAAGAAAAAACCTAAATCTTAATGGCCAAATTTGTTTCCTGGAACTGCCGTGGTTTCCGTAAAAAAACAACTCATATTAAAGATTTAATTAATGAAACCCATCCTATTTGTATAGCTCTGCAAGAAACTTATTTGAAACCGCCAGACACTATGAAAATCAGACATTATAGCTTTATCCGAAAGGATAATGAATCTGATCGAGCTGCTGGAGGTGTTGCTGTCCTTGTATCCCATTACGCACAAATTTGCAAGCTGCTGTTGTTCGAGTCTTGAAACCTTCTTTGACGACAATATGTTGTCTTTACTTGCCACCCAGTACTTCGGTAGAATTAAGAGATCTTAATGCCTTAGTGGATGAATTACCATCTCCTTTCATCATAGTTGGTGATCTAAATGGTCATAGCCCTCTCTGGGGAAGTGAAGATGTTAATCCTCGTGGGCGGCTGATTGAAGAATTTATTAATAACCATTCACTATGCCTGCTCAATAATTGAGAAGAAACATATTTTTATCAATGGAGCAAAACCTTTCATTCACTAGATCTCGCTATTTGCTCACCTTCTCTAGCTCCGTACTTTAATTTTAGAGTAGGGACTGACCTGCTTGATAGCGACCATTTTCCATTTTTTAGATCATTTAACTGGAAGTGGTGTAAATATTTCCCGTCTACCATGATGTATTTTTCAAAAATCTGACTGGATAGACTTTACCTCAAAGGGCACTGATAATACGTAATATGGTAGAAAAATAACGATTTAAATAGCGTTGTAAACTTAATAACCGATACTATTATAAACGCTGCAGATGCTGCTATCTCAAAATCGGGATCTGGAACAATCAAATATAAAAAAACCATGGTGGAACCAAGATTGTACAAAGGCACAAAAAGATCTTGAAAAGGCCTGGAACACCTTTAGGCGGCGTCCAACAACGAATCATTTGATTCTTTTTCAAAAGGCCAAATCTATAGCACGACGAGTTAAGCGACGAAGTCAGCGGACTTATTGGATTAAATTTGTGTCGAGCATAAATTCTGTTGCAACTTCCAAATATATGTGGACCAGCATTCGAAAAGTATGCGGAATATATCCTGATCGTTCCATCTCCTGCCTGAAGAAGAATGGGGAAGTTATTTCCAGTGTTCAGGAAATGGCTGATGCTCTTGCAGAAGCTTTTGCCTCTGTATGTTCAGCGAGTAATTACACGGAACCTTTCCTCACGCACAAAAAATATCAAGAAAACATCAAATTACGCTTTAAAACAAAAAAGCGTTTGTCTTACAATGCTGATTTTACTATCTTGGAGTTGAGCAGAGCATTATCTGACACAAAACAAACATCACCGGGGCTGGATGGAATTACTTATTCAATGCTGCAGCATTTATCTGATAGACCCCTCCAAAATCTTTTGTTCCTGTATAACAGAATTTGGAAAGAGCATATGTTTCCCGATAAATGGAAATTTGCTATAATAATTCCTGTACCAAAGCCTGGAAAAGATCCACAAGAGCCATCTAACTATAGACCAATAGCTCTGACCAGTTGTTTGTGTAAGGTGTTTGAAAAAATGGTAAACGCATGCCTCGTTCATAAACTATAGGAAAATGAATTTATTTCCCCTTTTCAAAGCGGTTTTCGAAAGCAACAATTGATAATCTTTTGGCCTTGGAAACGGATATTCGAACGGCCTTTATAAAAAGGAATCATTTGGTGTCAGTATTTTTTGATATAAATAAAGCACATGATCGAGCATGGAGAAACGGGACCATGAAAAATCTTTACGACTTTAAATTTAGAGAGCATTTACCTCTTTTTATTCAAAATTTTTTACACCAGAGATATTTTAAAGTGCGGCTTGGGAATACCTATTCCAATGTTTATTGGCAGGAAGAAGGTGTCCCACAGGGCTGTATATTAAGTGTGGCACTCTTTGTTTTAGCTCTTAATCCTATTTTATCTGTTATACCAGCAACTGTTAGCAAGAAGCTGTATGTAGATGATATACAAATTTCTTGCTACGCCCGTGACATGCGATACATTGAGAGACAGCGATACATAATATTGTAGAGTAGTCAAATAAACACGGTTTCACATTCTCTCCTCAGAAAACAGTTGCTATGCACTTTGGCAAACGTCCTATTCACCCAGAGCCAGAGTTATTCTTGAACGGTAATCTAATTTCCATTCAGGATCAGCACAAATTTCTAGGAATTATATTTGATAAAAGATTTACTTTCCTTCCGCACATTACATATTTGCGGAGTAAATGCCTGAAGTCACTAAACATACTGAGGGTTTTATCCAATAATTTTTGGGGTGCTGATCGATCGTGCTTGTTAAGAGTCTACCGAGGTATCATTCGATCAACAATTGATTATGGATGTGTTATCCATGGCTCTGCTAGGCAATCTTACCTTAAACGTTGTTCACCATCAAGCTCTCCGATTGTGCATTGGAGCATTCAGGACATCACTAGTAGCTAGTTTATATGTTGAAGCGTTTGAGCCTCCTTTGTCTAATAGGAGATTGAAGCTATCATTGTTTTATTTCTATCGTATTTTATCCAATAAACGCCATCCTTTTCATGAGAAAATCCAGAATGACGTTAACGACCGTGTGTTTAATTTGCGCAAATCCTACATATCTCATTTGGGATTGCGTATACGAAGAATATTACCAAATGAAGAATATTACCAAAAGTGAAATAAAAACCGAGCTATCAGTGTCTGATTTTCTAAATTGTTTAAATTTAGAATTTACCGATATACAAATCTCGTTTGTATCTCGGTTATTTTACCAATATACAAATATATGCGGATGATAGTCCAAATTCAGCTCCATGGATAGAAAATAAATTTCACTATGAAAACCCATTTAAACAATTTAGAAAATCAGACACTGATAGCTCGGTTTTTATTTCACTTTTTAAACATCATCGGGAATTTTATTACTCTTATGAACCCATTTTTATGGATGGTTTTAAGTCATCTTATCATGTGGGTTGCGCATTTGTTCATGGTCATCGCATTATAAGTTATAAACTGCATCCTTTTACTTCTGTTTTTACCTCGGAATTAACTGCTATTTACTTAGCCCTCAAATATATTGATTAACAACAGATCCATAAGTCTGTTAATTACACGGACACTCCGAGTGTGCTGCAAGATTTAAACTCTTCATCTCTCGGTCATCCACTTCTACAAGAAGTGAAGAAGATATACCGTCTTCTATATTTGAAAAATATTGAGTTTTGCTTTCCTGGATCCCTTCGCACATGGGTATTTCTGGAAATGAAATCCCAGATATAGCAGCTAAGTCAGCGAGCGTAATTTTGCCCCAACGTATTTCTTCTAAAGATATGCGTACAGCTATTATTCGTTGGTTGGTGCTACTGCCAGTGGCAAAATCAATGAGACATGGAAACTAACAACAAGCTTCACTTTATTAAAACACAATTTGCCAACTGGTCTTCAAAACTAAGCAGGCGCTATGATGTGATTTTATCCCGACTACGCATTAGTCACACTCGCTTGACACATAGATTTTTACTTTTTGCCGAGCCACCGCCAGTATGTTTTAATTGTGGAGATATTTTAATAATTCGCCACATTTTAATGGAATGCGCAAGTTTTACCGATCTTCGTTGGAAGCATTTTAAGTCCAAGAATTTTACCTTAGATTTTTTTATTGGGTGAGTCGCATCATCCAAACGTTTTTTCGTACATTAAAGATTTTGGTATCATCCATGAAATTTAACTTACAGTTTTAATACCTTCTTTCCTTAGCTTTTGACTAGTTTGAACACTGTCTGTTGCACTTCTTGTAAGGATAAACTACTTTTTATCTTGCTGTGAAAATTTTAAGTTGCTTCGGCACAGCATATCCTGCAACAGGTTCTTGCGCCAGAAATCTAAATCTAAATCCTTAAATGTAAATGTAAATTTTTATGGGTTTTATGGGTTTTGTAAATTTTTGTGGGTCTTTTGAATTATACATCAAGCATTTTAATAAATTCCCATTTTGCAGGGATGTTACAAGGTATTTGATAATTATTCCAAAATTGTCAATGCAAGTTACATAGGTACAATTGTTGGCTCTATTATAACACAGGTATGTATTCATCAAATATAAAAATAAATAAATCTACATAAATATGATGAATGCACTTTAATTCACACACATAACAAGTTCTAAACCGCAGACAAGGCGTTTTGATCTTTCAAAGAAGTTTATGTTTTTTATAAACTGTCATTACCTTCTCAGATCAATCCTAAATTTCATGCATCATAACTACCACAGCAGCTTCTAAACAATTAATAGATTGCAACCCTTTGCATATTAAAATCTATGAGACACAGAAATACCATTTTACAATTTGATAAGAATTGGTAACATCAGAAATATTTGTATTTTCATGAAATGAAAATAAAATTTGATAGAATGCATAAAAGTTCAAGTTGCAAAAAAATCTATGGAAATAATTTGTGCTTATGAAAAGGTTAGATAACAAATAAATTCTGCTTTTTGATAAAAATGAAAGAATGGAATGGCAAAATTGAACTATATTGAAAAATTAAATACTTTCTCTTACAAAAATAATATATATATAGTTTACATTTAGATCCATGCTCATTCTACAAAATAGTAGAATATTAGTGAGCTTCAAGTCGCAAAACAGATAAGCAAAAGTAATTTTTTTCTTTTAACTTACAACTAAAACAATTTAGATGTGTCTGCAAATCAGAAATCTGACAAAATAATTTTCAAAAAATACTACATATGAATTATTCATATTTAGAATTTGAAATGGATTCAAATCCATCTTTATGAAATTTTCTTTTTTGAATTAAAAGTGCAATGCAAAAATAACTAAAATAAACCATGAATTAAGAGATCTTCTCTTTTGAGTAATTGATATTTCCCCATTTTTAAATGCTTTTGTGGAAAATGTTTCAAAAATGTTTTGCATTAAATACATTTTTTTAAAAATTAGTAAAGAAATGGTTTTGTTCTTTTCAGTGAGATGTTATATTTTTGATTAATATGCTGTTCTACTTTTCTGTTTTTTTAACTACTAATATGTTACATAAATAATAATTGGAAAATTAATTCTTAAGTTAAATCTAATCATTTTGAAATAAACACTGCACATTGAGTCCCATTAGGAACCAATGGGGTGCATTCTCCCCCTTTGCTTTTGTAATCAATAATTAAAGAACTGGCTGATTATATAAAATATTAGTGACTTAATGAAGATTTTAAAATATTGATTAATGATTTAATTCTCCATTTAAATCATAAAACCAACTTCAAATTAAAATTTTAAACTGCTATTTGTACATTCTTAATACTTTTAAATAAATTTATAGATTTGAGATGAAAAATAAAATGATTATGGAATGGAAAAATAAACTATTCCATTCCATACAATATTTATTCTCTGAAACACTTAAAATGAGAAATACTTAGAAGTTTCAATTTTATAATCATGACATCTTATACAGAAGAGGGGGGGGGCAACCCCCATACAAATATAATGTAATTCTCAATATTAGCACATATTTATGTCTCTTCTTTGCAGTTCATCGCCATAGCATCAGCTATCAAGATGGCACTGAGGTACAGAGCCATTAGAGTCATTGATTCAGTTCTACCCATTGATACTGAATGAAATTTGAAACTTCTAAATCAAGAGAAATAGGAAACTTGCAGTATTTAGACAAACAATTGTTACAAGACAAATTATTGTTCAAGAAATATGTATAATTTACTTTTGCATTTAACAATGTTCAATGAAGAAAGATGCCAAAAACTAATAAATCATTTTCAAACCTTTACAAATGAAAACTAGAATTTAAATTTAAGTATCAAATACATAGTTTTTAATGGAAAAAACTTGTAATAAACAAACAATAACAAAAAAAGACTAATATAAAATTTGGTGATAAAATTTATATTATATAGTTGTAATGTTTCACTATAACTGAATTTATAATGTAGGGAATTTATGTGGCTTCTCATGTATTACTTCAGTTTTCAGAAGTACTAAATTACTACTAAAATATACGTTTTAGTAGTAATTTAAAAATACTAAAATGTACATTATTAATGATTTTTTTTCATAAAAAACACAGCTAGTGGCACACATAAAAAGCAAACAAAACATTACAAAAATTTATTTACATTCAAAATCATTTTTTTCCTTCAACCATAATGATATGATAACCAAACTTAGTTTTAACAGGTGGATCAGTATAAACAGGATTTGACAAATTACTAATTGGTAAAGCAAATGCAGCATCTTGAAAAGGTCCAACCATGCTGCCTCTCACCATCCAACCTAAATCTCCCTGAAAAGAAACAGAAACACAGTTTAGTATGAACAGTATTAATTATTTAGTATTTTTAGTATCAAACCATTACTTAAAAAGAATTTTTTTGAATAAAACATTTTATTAAAATCTTATGTTTATAGAAATTTCCCAGAAATAAAACTGAGATAAATTATTATTATTTTTTATATAAAAATGGTACTATGACAGATTTTCTGTCTTCAAAAGAGTGACAAATAGGAGAAATTTAAAAATACTCAACATTATATATATATATATATATCATAGCAATGTAAACCCTGTGAATAAAATCCACAGAATTTTCAGTTTTAGTAAAAGAAACTTTTTCCTCTTCTTTTTACAACTGCGTTAATTTGGTGAACTATGTTAAGTTAGTCTGAATCCTTTCATGGAGAAGAAAAATTAAGCCGTAATATTCCACGCTTCAAACACATAGAAATATTATTGCTTTGCAATTTTCCAGTAGCGATTTTTCCCCTTGAATCAAGTTATAACTGAATATTCCGATTGTACAATAGATATCCCACGATTGTCATCCAATCACACAAGAATGAAGGCTTTCAGGAGTGATTTTTGAATAAGATTTTTATTTTTTCACAAAGCACAGATAATAAATGCTAAGAAGCTATTGTCACCAGAAATTAATTATTTTAAATTATTTTTCCTCTTCACAATTTCTAATTCTGATACTGATAATAATTTTTTTTAAAAATAAATATATAGATATTTTGAAACCAATTATATTAAAAAAGATAGAACATTTGCACTTCTGAAAATATTCTTTAAAGCTAGAAATAAAAGAAATTTGAAACAACATAGCTTTACTCTTCAGTGCTGGAATTTATTCAATTACTTTTGGATTAAAATAGACATTGCATCATATATATATATATATATATAGGTGTGTGTACTACCTTATATTTGCCTCCCCATCTTTAATGCTTTTTTGTTGCCTACAATATACTTTTACACTTTCTAATGGTTTTTTCCAAATAAGTCTTTAGTTGTTTTTACACTTTCCCCCAATTTATATCATTATTCCTATGATCCCATGAAAAGTATAAAATGTCATAATAAATACAGGATATCAATAATAATAATATTATTTATAATTTAACTCATAAAAATGGCAAACTTTCATTGGTAAGAATTTCAGGAAACTCTTCTAAAGCTTTCTTGGATTAATATATATATATATGTAACATATTTTGATTGAAGTAGAATGCAGGTTTGAAACAGTGATGAGACTTGGTATTTTTAATTACGTTTTATTCTATTCCGAGTGGCAGGCATGATTATATACAAGAAAATGCAGCGCGGCACACACAGAAGTAAGAAAAGGGAAAAAAAGGGATGAACAGATGATGACTTGCCTTATATAACATAGGATTTCCGGCCACGCGCCGAGGGAATGACCTTTGACACCTGTTCAAGGGTACCGAAGTATCACTCTCATGTGAGTCGCAGTTCTTGATGGCGCATTATTTTTACAAAGGGATTAATTAAACCGAAAGTGGAATTGGATCACGAAATAAGAGAATATTTTAGAATGAAGTTACTATGGGCTAAATTAAGATAAAAGCTTGGAAATTAATTAAATTGAAATTAGAATTAAAATATCATTACATATATATATATATATATATATATATATATATATATATATATATATATATATATATATACACACACACATCAGTTTAATTTACAATGCAATGCTTCTGAAGCTAAATTGTTTCACAAAAATAATGAGTACCATTTACTAAATGAGGGCAAACTGTCTATTCTAGCAGTAGCAAATTTGGCACAAATAAACTTTGCAAAATGCAAATGTGCACTTTGAAAAGATTTGCAAAAATTGAATTAATAAAAATTTAAGTAAGATTTTGTTGTTTTCCATGATAATTAAGGAAAAAAAAAATGGACAAAAAATGTTTACACTAGTTTAAAATTCTAAGAATTATCTTTTATATAACACCAATTTAGTTAGCCAGCAATTATTTTATGAATTCTGACAATATTTTAAAATAATATTTTTTGTATAATTTCAACACAGGTTTCATTGTTGCAATGAAATTAAAACCCATTCACATTATTTTATACAGTAATTTTACAATTTCTTTCATTGCTGAAAGCTAAGAGAGAAAGATTCTGCATAGTTATATAATGAATAAGAAAGTGAAGTTCAAGTAGCATGAAAGACAACACACAATTAGAAGATAGATTACCCATACAATTACATTTTAATTTCACTATGATGTCATCAGAATCAATCCAATAGGAATGATGGTGTGAGTAACAAACAAAATAGGTGTAAAGTGGTTAAAATAATATAAACTTTCAACAAAAAATAATGCTAGCAATCAATGTAAAAATTTGGAATTCCAAATTAATTTAATTCTATCAGTTTATAGGATTTTTTTTCCAGTTATATATAATAATAAAAGTAATATCATCATGTAAACAAGCTATACATAAAAAACTTCGTAATTTTTTTTTGCAGTTTGAGAAGAATAAATTTAAGAAATTATGACAAATACAACAAAAACTTAGAAATATAGTTTGTATTTATCAATTTTGAAATTATTATAACTTCAACAACAGAGAGAATATTATGAAACATCATGTATATGAAAGATATATTTACAAATTTTTGTTTGTAGAAAAATAATTTAAAATAATTGACGATGAAATGTAAAACTGTAAGTAAGGTCAAATATCAAATGAGTCCTAAATAAATGCATTTTAGCATACTGAATTCTACATCTATCTTAAATGGTACAGCATTTAACTACTCATTGTGATAATAATATAATGCATTAGTAGAATGCAAATTAAAGATTGATGTAATATGAATGAAATGTTAAGCACATTATGCAGAAACTTGCTATATGAAATCCTTTAATAAATGTAGAGATAGATAAAAGAATTATAGTTAAAAATGTCATTCATCTATTATATTTTCG
This sequence comes from Argiope bruennichi, assembly GCF_947563725.1. Lineage (NCBI taxonomy): Eukaryota > Metazoa > Arthropoda > Arachnida > Araneae > Araneidae > Argiope > Argiope bruennichi. Next base: position 144,797,373 of record NC_079153.1, on the reverse strand, counting down.
AAATTTATTATTAAAAAATGCCTTTTTTTCAAAATAATTTAGTAATTAACCTTACTTTATTCAAAAAGGTAAAGAAATTAATTGAGTTTTAAAATTCTAAAAAATAATAGCTAAAAATAAGAAAAGTTTAAGAAACTTACACCCTGCCTAGCTTTGTCTTCACTATAAGTAGCAGCAACTTCATTGAACTTCATACCCGATTTTAATTTTTCCATAGCCTCCAGAATTTTTGAGTGCTTTTCACACAATATATGCCGTACCTGAATATAACAAAAAAATTATTTTAGAAAAGATAAATATTAAACCTGAAATTATAGAAGTGAAGATTATAACATTGAATAAACTTATAACATAGGTATTTAATTAAAATCTCTAATTTTCATGTACTTAAAATTTTTTATAAGAATATTAAATTTAATATTCTTTATTATCTCCTCTACAACATTAGCCAAAACAACAAAATTATAAAAATTCAAACAATAACAAATCTGAAATATCAACATCATCACTCACCTTCCCTATAAAGAAATGTTGATAATTTAGGAAAATAAAATGAGCTTAAAAATCGTAAAAATCAAAAGTGAATATTAAAAGAGAATGCAGATATAATTGACTTAAATGTCAAAATATAAATCAACAACACAAAGATGATTCCAATAATTAAATAATACTTCTATTCTTCTTGTTAAATTTCATGAAGAAATCCAAAACTTTTACACTGAGTTAAATTGATATCTAAGAAAATTTTTTATATAATATGTAGAATAATTATATATTTCACAACTCTAATGACATTCCTATAAAAATTTATTGCATACATCTGATTTCTACCTAAGCAAACAATATTTTTCAAAATTCTGGAACAACAAATAATTTTATTTTATGAGAATATAGATATACTCAGGATACTTTAATTATCATACCAAATAACAGAAAAAACTAGAATACTAACTAAAATTCTTAAATAAAATAAAATAAAAGCATTTGCATAGAAAAAGGTAATTATTAATACTTTTCTATGTTCTACTAAATTAAATAAAACTAAAAATTATCACTGAAATTTACAGCTTATTTAACACACTGCAAGTGATAGACTATAACCACAGTCCAAAAAAAAAAAAAAAAAAAAAAAAAGAACAAATGTTGAAAGCGAAACGCTGTAATCTCACTTACCTGGTAGAGAGCAGTGAACTTACATTCTGGAATTATATTCAGAAATTAAATTTATCTTCTATATGTTAAAAAACATGGAAATCACACACCTAATCAAAGTGTGAAAATACTGATAATATTAAAATACATACAAAACTCAATAACTTATCACCTATTTAACTGCTAATTCTCATAATCTTTTTAAAGCTGAATATTGTTTTTGCTATTTCTAAGTCCCACTTGGGGGGCGGGGAAGACAGATCTTCATATCTTCTCAAGAACTTACATATTTATATTTATTTGGATTAAATTTCAAAAAAATTAATGCCACAGGCATATTTATTTCATTAATTTTTTTATTAGTAATGAAAATTTTGTATATAAATTTACAATTATGAATTTATATAATTTTTGTATATGAAATAACAACAGATACAGTCTTTTTTATATATTTTTATGAAATAAGTAAGACAAAGTTACATCTGTCTTAAAATTTTAATTCAAAATTTTGATAAATTTCAACATTTTATACTTCCCACATCTGAAAATAAATAAATAAATAAAAAAGAGTTTTGAAATTACATCTGCTAACACGCCAACTCCAAATGTAAAAAAAGCCAGATGAATAAAATTTCAAGTGTGGTGTTTATACCAAAACTGAAGAATTGTATCAAGTTTCGAATAAAAGTTGTTGACAGAAAATCTGCCTTTCTGTTCAACCATATGCTATCATGCTAGTGTAATGATGTAGAAAGATCACATATAACATAATTTTTTCACCAAAATTGTAGAATCTGTACCAAATTTTAAAATAAATCTTTCAGTATCTATAAATTTGAGAATATGCTAAAATGTTAACACAAAAACACATAAAAAACTGGATGAAAGAGTTTTAAAATATGATCCTTGCTGGTTTTATAAAACATATTAAAATTTGTATAAATAAGGATATACCAAATTATATATACCAAACTAAGCAGAAAATCAAATCTTTTAGGATAAGATATTTTATAAAGAATAAACAAAGAATAACATATCATACTAACAAAATACTTATACTAACAAAAACTAGCAAAAGAAAAAAAAAGAGAGAGGGAGGTAAGAGAGATAAGAAAAAGAGGAGGAAAAACATAACTACAAATGATATTGGTTAGAAAAAACAGTGTTAAAGTTTATAAAATTTAACAAATTTTTAAAAAACTCTCGAAATGCAAAAATATTTTAGAGGGATATTTATGTTTAGTTCAGCATAAAAAGATTAATTATCATCATCACTTAAAGTATTCACTATCTTAAAAATTATAAAATTTCAAAATTTGACTTCAGAAAAGCAAAAAAATAAATGCTTAAATACCAAATACCAATACAATACCTAATACATTCTTTTTTTTAAAATCCTTCTTGTTTGAGCAAGTAATCAAACAGATAATATGAAGTATGAAATAATATAAACAGGAAGCATATAACAATAAGCATATTAATAATCACTCATATACACAAAATTAACAAAGAATAATAAACCCTTAACAACTATAAAAAAAATACCGATTTACAGAACCTAATAATTTTAAAAGCATTTGTAAAAATAACAATCAAAATTTGGAAAATTAAATAATATCAAGAACAATTTCCATAATTGCACTATGGGCAGAAATGAATTTTAGGTAATAGCTTGGAATGCCTTCCAAAATTAATAAATTATTCTCTCCTGAGGCCATGAGATAAAAGTTTTAGAGCTGATTTCAAAGTAGAAATCATACAAATCATGCCTTTATCATCTGAAAGGAACACAACACATTTATCCAACTTTAAGAAACATCATAACCAAAAATAGTGGAAATCCAATAGCTTGACTATTACAATTAACAAACATAAGAATACGAAATCCTAGCAATTTTGCCAATCCAATGGGAACAGAAATATAATATACATTGCATTAAAAGTAATTATTCTTTTTTTTATATTATTCAAATGAAACTACAGGTTTTATTCACATAGAAGTTTTGCCAGCTGTAAGAATGCGAACCCAATGGCTCTCTATTTCAACATTGATATGTACAACTATCTTTACATGACGAATAGTTGGACGAAAAAACCTTTCATCTTGTTTTTTAAGATTCCCATAGTGAAGAAATGATGTAAAACAGTGTTTTATCCGCGTTAAGAATTTCTTTAAAAAATCCTCTATATTTTTCTTTTGTTACGGCAACTTTTTTAAATGAAGGAGAACCAAGAGTTGCCCTTAATTTTATATTAACATCAAAGTGAATATTTAATTACAAACAAAATCTTTTAAATTTCTGTTGTTGAGGTTTTGTTGGTTTGTCGGGCTGTCAACAACAAATTCATAACATACTTACTTTTACAGATGTACCACCTTTGGTTTGCTTCGGAGCATTGCTTTCTTTAGACTCAGCTCCACCACTACCCTTTCCTTTACCTTGAGATTTACTTTTTGGTGGCATTTTCTTTTAAATTTACAAATATTGCAAATGCAATTTAAATTGAGACTATTTGTTTGTAAAGCAATCGAGGTAAACAAAACCAGATGGTTCCTTACGATTGCAGTCACAGTACATTAAAAAAAAATCTTATTTCCGTGCAATCTTTTTTTTTTCTTCAAAACTTTAAGTAAACAGATTAATTTTTAAAAATTGTTTCATGATTTACTTTTACTATCTCATATTTTATTTCTAATAAGAATAAAGTAAAGAACAACTTCAGGAGCATTAATTTTTTTCTTTTGTTACTGTCAAGTTCTCTGACCGTTTTTTTCTCCATTTTTTTAACATTCAAAAATACCGGGAAAGACTTGTTATTGTCAGTTGAATCTGAAAAATTCTTAAGAAGATTCATTGCTTTTTTCACTGTGAATTTTTGTTTTGACATTTCGAAAATAAAATAATAGCAAAAGAAATTTATTATAACCTGTTTTGACATTTCGAAACCGGATGCGATGTTCATATCGATGCGTGCCTGGTTTCGATTTCAAATTAATCGTTTCCGTATGTCCTGAGGAAATGTGATTGCTAGTACGTCAACATTAGCTGAAGTTGACAGTTCGTTCGGAATAGTGCGAAGTGATTAACAGGCTGCGGGATTAGTGACTTTGTCCGAATTACATTTTTCTCATTATGTCCGAATTCCTAACTTCAAAATTTTTCATTTACCGCTAGATTGTAATACATTACCGAAAGAAGATGAAAATCAACATTTCCACTCAGGCAAGTGATCTGACAGGTCTACTGACTGGATGACACGTACTATATAAAATTTCTTAACATTTGTTGAGTGTTTGGTGGTTGACATGTTTCGATTTTAGAGCATTTGTGTCTATGAATGTTTTATCGAAGATAGTTTCCAACATCAATTATATCAGTTATAGAAATACTAAGACATATGCGATAGTTCGATCTTAGGCAAGTAACCAGCTGTTGAACGAAATGTCAAATTTTACTTTCGGTTTCGGGTCGCTATTAAATTGATAAATTTTTAGATTTTGTTTTGACGATCATAGTGTTAAAAAAATCTGCATAATTTACATATAATTAAAAAAGTTTGGATTGATGTATAATCAATCATATTTAAGTTCTATGCAAACTTGTTCTCAAAAATTTTATATAATATTTAGCTATTTTTTTATTTATATGATTTAATCTTTTTTTTTTAATTATTGGAGTAACTGGATTATAACTGGGCCAAATTTACGATTTTTTAACGCATTAATGAAAACTGGGTATAAAAATTAGATGAACCAGATGGTTTATTATTTTTCTGATTTCTTGAGGTAATTGATGATTCCTCAGAAAGAAATTAATTCTTTAGCTTTTTTTTTACTGTATTAAGCTATTTGAATAATTTAAAAGATTTAAAATTTTTTTATTTTTAAATAGTTTCCTTTCTTTCTCTCTCTCTATATATATAATATTTTAAACTCTGCTTGATTTATTTTGTTTATTTGTGCATTTATGTAAATTTATAAATTTTCATGCAATTAACTAGAAATGCTGAATAGTCCTATTTCTTTTTTACCAAACATATGGTACTTGAAGCACAACCTTTGATTTAATTAAGGTGCATATTTGAACTGATTTTATAGTAACAGTAATTATCTTCTTAAATTAATTAGTAATAATCTTGTAGTCTCTGGTAGTTTACATACTTATATTTTATGCTCATTTATTTGTTTATAAATAGTAAATTACTTAATTATTACTAAGCCACACTAATGATTTATTAAATATATAGTGTAATTGAACCTCTAATTTTTAGAATTGACAAAATCCTAATATCATTTTGAATAATTTATTTTGTATACCATTGGCATCTTTTTGATGCTTTAAAAATTACAACTTTATTTTAGTTGAGTAAATTGGGTTTTGAATGACTAATAACTACAATTACTATATTAAATTGATATCCGTTAAAATATTATATGAATCATTTTACATGAGCCTGATTAGAAGAGAAATTGCAAATGAACTTGAAATAAATTTATTCATTAAATTGATTTTTACTATTTTTATAAATAAGAAATGGACTAATGCATTGGAATGTTATTGAATTAGATTATTATTTAGTATCAATGTTTTTTACTCCTTTGTATTAAAGCTCAGAAATTTTAATAATGTATACTTTAGGAAAATATATTGTTATATAAAAAAAATTAGATTCTGTTTCTTTTAATCATATCTGTAATTTCAATATCTGGCTTATTGGAAAGAAATAAAGTTTTCATGTTATATACAGAACATGAGTATTGAATTATGCACATTTAAATTATAACAGCTGAAGAAAATTTATTTTTAATTACCTGTGACATTTTTTATGGTAGCTGCATGTTTTTTATAGACTGAATAATGTTAGAAATCAGCTGTGTCAATTCTACTTACTACAGTATCAGAATGCCACAATTTTAAGCTTGTTTTAATTAATAAACATTGAAAAAGAATTGTTTCTATTTAGAAATCCCTGTACATCAAAGAAAAGGCATGATCATTAACATCATATTTATTTAAAAAAGTTATCATATGTGCTTTTAAATATAAAAAAGGGAGAAAAAAAAAAGAATAGCATGTAATTTATGTGGTTAACACTTATATTTAAGGAATTTTGAAATGTACTTATCTATACATTAATGCAACATATAAGTATGTATGTTATTAGAAAAGTAAAAGCTTAAAGAATTATGCTTCAGAATGCAGAAAAATAAAAGTATTTGCATTTACCAAAGTTTTATCTTATTTTATTAAGATAAAGGGTAAAGTAAAAGAAAGATTTGAAATATTGTTAAGGGATTTAGTATGTAAGTATTTTGTGCACTGATTTATTTTCATTGTAAATGAAAACTTTAATAATTTCAGTTTTACATTTACTGTTGATTTGTTCTATCTAAAAATGGAAATGTAATGTAGTAGTAATGTACATGTTGTTAATTGCTATACCATAAATAAAACAGTGCTTTTAGTTTTCGACCACAAATTTGAGCTTGGAATTCTTATAAATTTTGGAAATTGAAAATATTAGATTATGTTCGTACTATAATTTAAATTTAAATTGGAGATATTTATTATAACTGCTGCAGAAATCTAATTAAGCTGAAATTTTTTTTTAAAAAAAATATTCCATTCTGCTGGAATAGTAAAGTAAATCTGCATTGTGATCATAATTTTTATCAGGAATGTAGAAATTTTAGATTTTGAGATAAGGCGAGGAATATATATATATATATTTAAACCTGCATAACCACTTATGAATTTGTCAGAATATTCGAATACAAGAAATATGAGGGTAGTTTGTTTTTTACAGCAGAAATGCTGATTTGCATGTCCAGACATGGTGTTGAAATTCTTTCAAGATATCGATAATATTGTTTTGAAATGAAAAATAAGAAGATATGATTGTATATTTAGAATTGATTTTGAATAATTATAATGAATTTTAAAATATTTCTTTACTTTCATATATATGAAAAATCAAAAAAAAAAAAAAAAAAAAATGTATTGTGAACATTAAAAAAAAAAAAAAAATTGAACTTTTAAGTATGATGAATTTCGACATTTCAGATTTTCCTGAATTCAATAAATAAATAAAAATAAAGACTTTATTAATCTACTGTTATGCCTGTCTGTGAACATAACTCAAAAATGCTTTGAGATAAATATATGAAAATTGGTGTGTGATTTTAATATTAAATTTATTGATTTTGATCAAATTTCAAATGAAATCCATTCACAAGACATCTGTTTGGCTAACCAGTGCTGGAGAAAACTACAATTTGGAAACATAAAGAGTTAGATAGATATAATTTGGTATACAAATTTAGTATTTAAAATTGTAGATCCGTATCAGTTTTTTAACGAAATCTAGCAATAAGCTGATCATGTGTTCATCTATATTCTCGTTATGCATTATTTGCAATAACTCAAAAATACACTAATTTAGATAAATGAAATTTGATATGCAATTTATGCATCTAAAGTATAGAGTGTTTCAAATTTTATACCAAATCCATTAAAAGTTTAATCATCAGTTGGTATAATTTTTCATGCAGGTAACCATAATAAGTCAAATATGCAATCACTGAGATAAATGGAATTTGATTTAATTTTGCTTCTAAAATTGTTGTGTGTCAAATTTTGGTTTCATTTGATGAGAAAGAAGGCATTTAAAATGCAGTTTCATATTGCGTTACTACAAAGCAAAAAGTACTTTGAAAATAAAAATCTGAATATTTGTTGACAAGAAATATTTTAAATTTGAATTCATGGTCTTTTCGGATTATATCTTGGAAGATTTTTGAAGAAATCTATTTTTACAATTTCTAAAATAATAATTATATAATGTGTTCTCAAACGTTAGAAATGTTTTGTTCCAACTTTCAAAGGTGCCATTCAATGCAAAAAGTTTCATTTTGTGAAATGCAAGGTTATTTCAACTCTTCATATGTAAGAATTTAAATGCTCGCTGTTTAAAAGATGTAACCAATTTATATTGTGCGAGGTGAAATATGATGGCCAAGGTTATCTAACATTTACATTCTATATATTATTTTAATCAGTACTTCAATATTAAATCGAATCTGAATTATATTTAGAACTTGAATGCAATTTATTTGAAAAAGGCTGAAGAATTGTTTTAGTCTTTAAACTGTTATTATTATAATTTGTTGTGGCATAAAAATAATTGATTAGCATCATTTGTTCTAAGTAAATTTAAGTTTCATTGAATGTTACAATTCTTTATATATATATATATATTGATGTTTTCCTTTTTACTTTGATTCAATGTCCATCAACTCTTTTATAATTGTTTATTTTGTAGATCAGTGCTACAAAAACTGCTAACAGAAGTGAGAGTGTCCTTTAGTAATGGCAACTTCCTCAGATATATCCATATCTTTGGATAATCAAACTCAAGATATCAATACAAGCCTCTTTGAAGATAGTGAAAGATGCAATGATACAAATAGTGACAGTATAGAACTTAAAACTGATTGTGATGCTTTGGAGAAAATTCCGAATGAGGTGAAACCATCGGAAGATTCAGTGCCTTCTGATGGAAGTGATCACCCAAATGAGGTTTCAAAACCCAGTTCTTCAAATGTCCGTGTCTTTGATGATAAGCGCCTCAATGGTGTGAAACCTCTTTCCAACACTTCCAAGTTAAATTCTTTGGGAAATTCCATTCCTTTAACACCCGAAACGTGGACGGTGACTAGTGACAGCCAGATTTGGCTTGAGTGTTGTCAGAACAGTTTTAGAGCTTGTGGTGGAAATGTCAGGAGTTTCCAACCTCACTCTTCTAAAATAAATAATAACCATGCTAATTCGCCTAATCACCTTTTTTCTCCTATGCATGGGAATTCTTCATGTCCTCAAGGACACCGTAATACCAATTCAATGAATTACAACCGGAACTCTCAGTATGTTGTTCATTTACATGTCAATCCTGGAGAAACAATCTCATTTGATATGGGAGATCATGTGCAGCTGATTCAAGGTATTTACCATTTCAGATACTAATGATGTATTTTTGAAATTTATGCACAATTTTTGTTATTTCAAATTAAAAATATATTTAATATCTGCTTTTCTTCCAAAGAATTATTCTCAAATGTTTTTATTCTTTAGGTCCTGCAACAGTACGCATGGTTTCCAGCAATAACACTCCTCCTGTGCCAATGCCTGTGCAAGTGCCTCCTGGCCACATGGTGCAACAAATTGTGGACGAACATGGTACCTTGCGACACATCATCCTTTCTCCACAACCTCCGGTGGCTGTTTCCGTAGGGAATCCTTATGTAAGTAAAGGTCTTGATTCACTGAGAAAAATTTATTAATGATACTACATATTTCAGAGTTTTCTTTTGTATTCATATAAAATTTAAAACTATCATGTATATTTTTGATAAATTTATTTGAACATTCATGGTTTCATTGAAGTAAGTTACTCAGCAACTTGGCTCGTAGTTTGTCTTGTTCATCACTGTTGAATTTTCTTCATAGTTTTTACTTAATTACTTGGCAATTGATGTAGTTTATCTTTATTTTCAACTTGTGAAGTTTTTTGTCAACAATAGTAAGTAATTTGTGAATTCTAATCAACTCTCTCGCCTGTTGCCTCTTAATGAATGAATAAATGTATTCATTCCCATTTTGTTCCATTATATTCTTTAAAAAAAAAATATTTTGAAGCATATGATAGTAGTTTATGAAAAGTTGTATCTGAAGCAATAATGCCACATGGTTATAATGATCCTGAAGTGACAATTGGGAATTTACTCAAAGTCCTTCAAAACCATATATTTTCTAATGTAATACTGTCATGCTGATGAGATTTTAAAGGTATGTAATATTATTGTATTAGACAATACAAATATGCTGATTTTGTGATGCCATGCCTTTTATAAATTTTTTTCTATTGTAAGCTTAATAAGATATTTAAACATTCTGCTTGCATTTTGGAAAAATAAATGATTTATTTATTTTTGTGCAAAAATATGAATTGATGTTATTTTAAAAAGAATTAGGTGGAACGAAACAAAATGAACTGATAAAAAAAACATTATTTTGGTTTATGAAACTTTAGAAATATATATATTAATTTTCTAGGAGGAGATTTTTGATATTAGGGTTATCCCATTTCAACTCAACACACTCTATAAGCATCACCTTAGATTTTAAAATCATCACGTTTAAAAATCATAAATGGAACTTTTCTAATTTCTGTAGTTCTCTTAATTGAGACATAAAGCTTGGAGAGATATCATTTTACATAATTTCCCATACTTTTTTTTCTGGTGTGCAAAATTTTTTGGTGAATATACAAAAAAAATCTTGTTAAAATAAAATATAGCTTAATAAAGCACTTAATAAAAATTTGAATTTTTTCAAAAAGTACCTATTTTAAAATTTGTTCCATGAATAATTAGTAATATTGTAAATCATCCAACAGAATATAAATGTGAGATAATAATGGGGTATTTGTTAAAAAGTTTAGATGAAAGCTTAACTTTTCATTAATACCCTGTATATGACTGAATAAAGAATGAATGAATGCTTGAATGAATGACAAAGAATGCTTTTAAATTTCTGTGAAAACAAACATAAATACAAAATTAAAGAAAGATTACTGTAGTGAGTCTTAAGTAAAACTTTTTATTTAGTAGTAGAATATATATGTTTATCATCTAATATTTTAAAAGGCTATGCTTTTTTGGCATGGTGTCACTTTCAATCTTCAGTAAAAATCGCAGCATTTGTTTTTGTCCAGAATATAGATTACTGACACTCACAAAAGATCATTTCTTGATTATGATAATGATGTTCATGGTCCAAATGGATATAATTTTTTTTTTTTTTTTTTTTACTTAATCTAGTTCATTTTTTTTTTTTTTTTTTTTTTTTTTGCAAAACATACTCTCAGCCATCAGTTTCCTTCATAGATAATAATAACTTACCCTGATATGTGTTGAAATTAAATCAAGAATTAATTTACTTGGAGATTTTGATACTTTCTTTACCCACCCAGTAAACATCCAAAAATATTCATTAATAATTTTAATGCAGTTTAGCGAATGTTATTAATTGTGTCTCTTGTTAGTCAATGTTAATGTTATTGTGTCTCTTGAATAGTCAATACTTGATTAAAATGACTTTCCAATAACAATTTTGATTCAGAGTATTCCTCTTGGATTAAGTATCTACTTTTGTAATATTTTCAATCTTTCAAAAAGTTGTTGTGGTATTTGAGTTTGATTTTCAGATAGTCCTTTAGTCTGTGCTTTTAACATTTGCCGTTGTTAAAAAGTGTTATTTTCTTTCCTATTTAAAATCCTCCTCATAAAAGCAGAGGTTAAATCATTTTTTAAAAATTTTTGTATCGGTCGGCATATCCAAACATAAAATTGTGTTCTGAAGTGTTTGATATTTTTACATCATAAATACCATTGTACCAGTACTATATATATACTTTTTACAGTCCACATTTATTTGTGATAACATTTTTAATTATTAAAGTTTCAGTAATATTATTTTATTAATTTTTATAAAAGTTAAAAATTAAAGGCATTTTAACTTTATGTTAAATATGAATCTGGTAATATTGCCTGCAGACCGCAATCCTGCTTTTTTAATTTTTATTTTAGACTAATTACTGTGTTTTTTTCTCCAAGTTAGCAATCATATTTAATTTCAAGAAAGTGTAATTATTAGACTTTTTGTATTAATTAGCTGAAATAGAGAAGTAAAAAACAATAAACATCTACTTCAAATTATTTTAAATTTTAATTCATTATCCAAATTTATACTTTGCCGATTTACAATATTACTAATTATTTTTGAAATAAATTGTAAAATACATGCTTTTTGAAAGAAACGTAAATTAAAATTTTTATTTAGGCAAAAATGTTTGTCTATAAGTGTATACAATATTGTATAAAACAAGAAAGAGTATGAAAAATGTAAAGTGATACCTCTTCTGCCTCTATAGTTAGATTAGAAAAGCTTCTGGTGCAATTAAAAAATTATATCAATTTGTTTTTGAATAAATTTTTGAAACTTCATATGGCCATAATTCAAAAGTAAATTTATACATTTAGATGAAATTTGATAATTTTTAAAGTTTATATGAATGGTGCTCCTGTTCTAAATTTTATGAATATCTGAGTTGGTGAGATAAATTTAATTTGGAATTGTGTTAATTTAATCCAAAATAGCCATCACTTTTTTTAAAAGCATTTATTTTAATAATTATAAAATGCAAATAAGTTTTTATAAAATATTGTTTTTTTTTTTCTCTTAATTGCTCAGTTTATAAAGTATTTAAAAAACATTGAATGTTACTTTGGTGAAGTATTGTATTTGATAAATGGTATAAAGGTGTTACTTGTCTAAATGTTTTTTTTTAGTGAATTATAATTTATAAAATCTCTTTAAACCATCTGATTTTTCAATTTCTCATCTGTGAGTTTTTTTTCTTTATGCCATAAAAATTAAAATCGTTATAAATTATTGCAATAGAACTGATTCATTAATATTTATATATAAACTAAATATTGAGGAATATGGGAAGGTAATATCTTATCTATTGGCAAAATTTTATTCTAATTGTATATTTACATTTTATTTTAATTTGGTCATTAACAATAAAACTGACAAATATTTTATGTTTTTAATATAAAAATATTTATCACAAATCTTCATTTGAAATGAAAGGTACAACATTTTATCTAAAATGTATGTTAAGTTTTTAACAATAAGTATTATAACACATATATGGAAATACTGAATAAGAATTTGTTGAAAATGATATTTTGTTAAGGGCATTTTGTTCAGCTCTGCCATTTTATTTTTTCATACTCAAAGTGTACAAAGAGAAAGTAAAAAAATTCCAACTAAATATTTTTATTAAACTTCACATGTCAAACTGCCTTAGGAAAAAACAACATATTTTTGGAATTGTCTATTGTTCTGTCTGTGAAGACAGTAAATCAAAAAGGCTTTGAACTAGACGGATAAGATTTGTAGTCTGTTCAACAAATTTGTTGATTTCTATCAAATTTTGAACAGATTCAATTTTGTAGAAGTCTATTCAGCCGTCTAAGTATAAGAAAATATTACCAGTACAAAATTTAAACAGCTAGATGAATTTGGTACTTGGGTTTAGCATCTATAATATAGATCTACATCAAATTTGGAATTATGTCCATCAAGAATTTTAATGTCTGCCAGTCTCTACTTTTGCTTGCTGGTAAATGCAATAATTCAAAAATGTAACAACATAGGAAACTGAAAGTTGGTTTTAAAAAGCATCTAACCAGTAATTTTTATCAAATTTTGAACTGTGTCTTTCAGAAAGTTGACTGCTTATCAGTCAACTTTTCATGTATATAAATGTGAAAATTCAAAGGTGCAATGACATCAATAAATTAAATTTAGCTTATGATTTTGTGATTACAATTATTTTTGTAAAGAAGGAAGAAAGCTTAAAAATTTTATATCTGTATAAAAATATTTTTTTTTAATTCTATTATTTTGCATATTGTTTTGGAGTTACTGCAAAATTCTTGCCAGAACACTTGCCAATTCAATCAAATAAAAATAATTACCAAAAATGCATTTTATACTTGCATAAAATATATTTGCTCTAAATTTTATGATTTTGTCCAAACTGTTTGTTGTACAGTAACATTAAACGCACATACATGGACATCATAATTATAAAACTGCTAAGATTTGATAGGTTTTTATTTGATTATGCATAAACACATTGTTATAATATTTAAAAAATCTTATATTTTTAGATGCATCATGATTTTGCAGATAAAATGAACTGAAATTTTCTGTTGTTAATCTTGTAGCAGAACCTATTTTTTTTCTATGTATAATATTTAAATTTTACATAAAAATAATTTAAAAAATGTATGTCAGCAAGATTTTTATTATAGAAAAATAGTATAGTATAATAAAATAAAATGGCTAGCTTTATATTTAAATATTTATTTATTATAACATTCAAAAAATTAAAAATTGAAGGGAAAAGTCAGATAAATGAGCAATAACACTTACCAAATATCCTTTGCTAGGTTTTGTAGATATCTTTTTCAAAATATTATTTTTCAAGATATTTTTCCTTGGCATTAGTGCTGAATTTTAATTTCTTTTGAAAATAATTCTTCTTTTTCTCTATAAAGTAATAGTAATAAATAAGAATAGGGGATATACTTTATATATAGCAAAAGTGAGATTTAAAAAAAAAATATTAGAGATTTTCTTCTGCTAACATGTCTCAATTTATAATGATAAAGATTTTTTTTTATTGTATTGCGTAATATATTTTATAAAATATCATTTACTGATGTTGAGGATGCAATTAAAATTTATTTTTTCCAAGAGCAAAAAAAGTTTAAAAATTTAAAAGAAGGTAGAAAAGGCAGCAAAAGCTCTATTCTTCACATTTATCAGTATATACGTGTGTAAGTTTCTTGGCATACTGAAGAGATTTTTTTATAGCTCTTTATGAAGGAGAGAAATTATAAGCACTTCCATTTTTATAAAGATTCTCTATTACAAAAAGAACACATAGCATGTGTAAATTACTGGTAAAATTTCAAAAAAAAAAAAAAAAAAGTATATGCAACTATGTATTTTCATACTTAGGCAGTTCTATTTCAAACTATAAATAAATTTTTACCCAAATAAATTGAAATTGATTTTTGAATGTTGAAATTAATTACTAAAAATTTGCATAAAGTAATTTTATGACAATGAAAAGCATTACTGGAATAATTTTCGGACAACAAGTAAAATGATTGCATAAAATAGTTTAGAAATTTCAAAATAATAGGAACTTGTCTGTTATGCAGTCATTAATCTTACATATCAAAAATATATCGATAAAAGTAGCCATTTTTTCAAGATTTAAAGGAATTTTTAAATAAACAAATATTCAATACTATGCTGAATGACATTTCGAAATAGCAAAAAAAAAAAAAAAAAAAAAAAAAAAATTATAAAGAACAATTATAATTTGAATTTTTTTTACAAAGCATCATTTTTATAACTCTTCATTTAAAAAAAATCAAAAACTATCAAGCATTTCAATGCTTCAATTAAAATGCTTAAAAAAAATGGATTTTTTTTTATTAGCATTTAGAAATGCTTAATTTATTCTGAGTATTCTCTTAATTACAAAACTTAGTAAAATTTGTTTTTCATTAAACAATAATAAATTAATAAAATTTAGATTTAAGCAAACAAGAAGATTAAGAAAACAAAGCAAATGTTTATGTGAATGATCAAACCATCGTTTGACATCACCATAGCAACGCGCTTTGCAGTTACAGTTAAATATGAAGACGAAAGAGATCTGGGAAATTAGATTCAAATTTCTTCATTAAATCTAAATTTGGCGGATGGATGAAGTATTTTTTCGTCGCAGTGAGGTATAAAACTAGAAGTGAATGAAATTTTTTGTTTTTTACTTGACTTATTGTCAATGCATGGATTTTACGCAATGCAGTAAAACGAAAAATTAACAACTAATCTTCGCTTTCATGTTGATGGTAAATCGGCAGCTGTTGATAAACAAATAAAAACTATCGTATCGTACACGTAATTCGTGTTGATGTTGAAGTTTCTGCGGCATTTCTACGTTATATATTTTAATTGAAATTTCGCTTTATTCTGCAAATACACGAAAATGTAAATTGTCTTATAATGATATTGGATTTCACTTTTGAAGTTAACAGAGTAGACAGTGCATTTTCGTAAGTATCCATTTTGTAATTAATGCTCCAAGTTTGTCATGAAAAACGAACCAACTTTTATGTTTTAAATTTCATTTTTCTGGCGTTTATAGTTGGAACATTTTTAACTAAATATATTAATCTTTATAGTTTCGTATCCGAACAAAAAATAGTTTAATAAATTTCTAAAATTGATATTATATTCCAAACGTTACTAATGCTTATTTTAAAAACGTTAGATTTCAGCTTTTTATTGATAAGATTTGATACATCAAAATAAAGTTATCGACATCAAAGGAGGAGAAGCTAAATTTGTTTTAGTCACCTTGTGGTTTCATAGTCTTTTTTAATAAACTTTTTCACTTTTTAATTAAAAGAATATGTTATTGATTAAAAAAAATTTTTTTAGTATCTTTGTAGTAATATTTTTCATATATTTATTTTTAATATGTATTAAAATGGTTAATGACTTAAGTAATGAAATTGTTGATAAATTCATCATGATTATTAGTTTATGATTTATTTACTTACAAATAAAAGCATTTAATTGTTATGATAGTTTATAAAGAAATATTAGATTTTAAACCAATACAAAATTAAAAATCATTTTACAAGATCTGTCAAATGGAAACAGCATAGCTAGTTAAATTCTATGTAGATATATTCTAATATATTAGAAATAGTCATCTTCTGTGACCAGCTGGTTTGCTGAGTATATTGATTATATTTAATTTCAGTTTAATGTTTGGGATATATTTTCATTTTATGATTCTGCCAAATTATCAGGTATTAAAGCCTTATGATTTTAATTGTCTTGTATATGCTCTGTTCATTGGAGATCAGTTCAGGCATCATGGTTCTATTAAAAAATGAATGTCTGGTTCCTTATTTTCTAACTTCTGCAGTATTATAACTCCTCTTTTTTTATTTGTTCCTGTAAACTGCACAGATAATCAATCGAATCTTTCTTCATTAGTTTTCAATAATAGAAAGAAAAATCCTGCAAAAATTTTCCAAAAAAAAAAATGAAATTAAGTGTCATTGAAAGGATGATTTTCTTAAAGATATATGTAAAGTCATTTTTATGCTGTAATAATAATCACTGTAATATTTTTGGATGTTAAATTCGAGAAAATGTCAATTTTTAATTTTTAATTAAAATTTAAAAATTGCTTTGAGATGCACATTTTTACCCTCTAATATATATTTATATATGTATGTAAGCATCATTTTTTATCAGTATCGTCATAGTTGATGACAGAAAGATGCTTTGAATTTTTAACTTCGTTTTATTTCCATCCCAGGAGGCATGATCTTTTGTACAAGCAGAAGTGACAAGCACAACACAGACCAATACAACATGAAATAAGGAAAAGCTTATGAAAATTTTATCCCTGTGAATATATACTGTGAGATTTTAATAGGGATTTCCTATACATGTCAACTACAGGCAAGGGAGTCAAAGAGATCTTTTAGAAGAATTGGCTTAAGTCAGGAATTTTTTCTCTTTTTTTGGAGCATGGGAATCACTGATGAAACCATTTTTACAGAGCTTTCTGTTGCATTAATTAAATAGAAAAAGTGGAATGGGATCAGGAAATAAAAGAATATTTTAGAATGAAGTTAGTTTCTGCTGAATTGAGCTAAAAATTAGAAAATTAAGTTTAAATTAGATTTTAATAATATCATTGCACACATATAAAATAATATGCTTACTACTTTAAGTCAAATGATCTTTCTTGTATATCACCAATACACACAACATACATTCATCTTTATTATTAGTATAGATAAGTAATTAATGTGAAACTAAAAGATACTTCAAAATTGCCAATTTGAAATTTTTTAGTGGCAGTGAGTTGTCAACTATAATGCTGTAACTGTATTCTTTAATTGATATTTGTTGAGATTTTTTACTTTTTGACACCATTTGGTTGAGATTGGTGATAAGACTAAACATAGAATATGGTGCGATCACCATTTTTTTTTAATGTTAAATATGTTAACTGTAACATTTAATTTTTATTTGGAAATTTTTTACTGTTAAGCATGATTTGATAGAGATTGAATGGGGGAAAAAATGTAGTTTTAACGGTGAACACTCTCTAGTTTTCCCATAATTGATTATATAAATTTAATATTGATTTGAATAACTCAGTCTAAATATGTAATGAAGTCCTAATATTTTTAAATCATTTTATTTGTACTTTTTATCAATTTATTTATACTGTAACTAGGTTAATTACATGTTTTAAATTATCTGCTTGTGGCCTCACTAATCTTGACACTTGGCTTGTCAGAAATGTTCGTCTAATTATACAAGTTACATTCTGAATTTATAAGTGATTAAACAAATTTCATCAATTATTTATTTGCAGTTAAGATATTTTATTTTTTCAGAAATAGAAAACTTCTTTTATATTATGTGTGATTTAGAGATTTTATAACATTTAAAAGGGATACGTTTTATTAACAAATATAACACCCATTGTGTTATATGTGTTAATACAACTTTTCAATAATCTTTCAATATACTTTTCAATAATAATAATAATAAAAAAAAATTAAGTTCTTTTCTTAAATTTTGCAAAATATATTTTTAAAATATTTTATTATTCTTTACTCATATTTCACTCTCTTTATGAAAATATTTTTTATTGAAAAATGTACTATATATTTAAAATTAATACTGTTGTATTGTATATTAAAAATGTATTATATTGTAGAAGTGGAAACGAAAACAATGTAATTATATATTTTATTGCTATTTATAAAAGATCCATTACATATGTGCTTTTTGAGTACATTTTTATTTGAAGAAATGATTACATTAACTTAAGGATTTTAAATTTCTATGAAGGGACTCTCTTAATAAAACTCTTAACTTAAACTTAATTTAACTTGCTTAATAAAACATCCTTTTAGTATCCAGCTACTTTAAAGACTTTAATAATCATGATTATTATTATTCCTCATATGGATTCTAAAGACACAACCCGAATTTCCTAAATTTCAAATCCAGAATATCCTAAATATTCAAATCATATTTTGTCAGAGTCTGATGTTTGATCTGAAAAATACAGTCTAGGGATATATAAGGTTTATCGTGATACTATTTTTCCTTTATTTTGTATATCAATAATTATTTATATGGAAAATTTTTATTTATATTTTTTATATAAATAATTACTTTGTTATTCTAATTTTTGAATCAATCAGCACAAAAGTATGTAAGCTATAAATTTCTTCAGATTTAAAATACCAATAAAGCTTGTGATTTTTCATTATTTTTTTATTGTAATTTAGACATGTATGACTTCTCATTATAATAAATAAATTTGAATTTCTTTATTAGAATGGAACTGCAAGTGGTAATGTTCCACAACCTGTGAGTGGTTCTGCACCCTTCTACTTGTATCACCATCCGTCATATTCCATTCCTCCTCAATTTCCTCCTCATATGCAGTCTGGGTTGGGACCTCAGGGGCTACATGCTCCTGTTGATCCAGTACAGTTACACCAGACAAATGGACATTCTTCAGTAGCAGGTAGGTAACTTATATGGTAATAAAATCTTTTGTCAAACAATTTTGTTTAGAGGCAGAAATTTTCTATTTGGGGAGAGGGGGGGGGTTAAGGAATCTCTGGCACAGGGAGAGACAAGCAGCATTTCTCTCCTTTAGCTTCAAATATTTTAAATAATTTAATAAATTTTAATAAAGGTATTCATTTATATAATATCTAATTAATTGCAATAAATAATTATTTGTTGTAATAGAATATTTGTATGATGTTGGTATATAAGATTTTTATGCCCAAATAAGGAACAATATTAGAAAATGAAGAATCAATAATATAAAATGAAATGAAATAGAATAATGTCAAATCAAATCTTATTAATATAGAAACCTAATTTTCATCTTATTATTTAAATCATATAACTAAATGAAAGAGTAAAAAATAAGTGAAAATAATTAACTTATTATTAAACTTGACTATTAAACATTATTTTAAATTGACTTAAGCTAATTAGTAGACACATTTCATACAGTGAATACTAGACATTAGTATTCACTGTATGAAGTAAATTTTTAAAAGACTTTCCAAGATCAAATTAGGATTTTTCACTAGAGTATAATTGTTATTTTTTGTTGAAATAATTAAATGCTTATTTATAATAAAACTATTGTCTCCTAGTAAAAATATAAATACTTGAACTAAATTTTGTTTATAAAAATTATTTTTAGAAGAATATTTCTTCCAATATATATATATATATAATATTAAATCAGTAGTTTGCATTTTTCAATTCTTTAACCTTAAATAATTATAAGTTTCTTTGAAAATTAAAATTATATTAAATAAAGAGAGAAAGTATTTGTATATTGCCAATATGTTTAATATTCTAATTATTTAAAAAAGATAGGACATATAGGTAAACAAATTAAGACATATTAAAAGGTTAAAATTAAAAATTATTTAATATGAAAATTTAAACTATAGTGCTAAAATTAAATTGTAAAATATAAAAATAGAGTTCATTGCATTTCTGGATAAAGTGCATTCCTGCATTTTCAGAAATAAATTCATAGCATTCCTGAATAAATTCCTTTTATTGTAGATAATCTTTTACAATATGTATTAAATTATTTAACTGTAATATTTTACTAATGAAATAATTGTAGCTTAATGAATTAAACTGTAAAAAAAATATTAAATTCTACAATTAAGTTAATATAAGCTTAATCTGCACATTTTACATGTACTATTGCCTTACATTGAATTCATATTATTTTACTACAACAAAAAAACTTCAGTTGGCCTATGTTGCAAAAAAAGAAAAAAAAATCCCAGGTTTGTTCAACACTAATATTATAATTTTTCACAGCAATTCCTCCAAAAAATGATTGAAGGAGTTATTATTGAGTTATTTTGATTTCTGAACTTAACAATAAAAAACTTGGTAAAATATGATATTATTACAAATTATAGCAATAATCTATTTGTTGTTGAATGGCAACTAAATAAAATGTCTGATATTCTGCCAACTTATCATATTGATTTCCTAATTGATTGATAAAAAATAGATGAAAATTGTGAATTTGATTCATTGGTTATTCTATACTATTTTAGTTATTCACCTTAAATTGATGCAAACAATAAGTTGACTGAACAACAGCTGATTAAAATGGACATCATTCTTTCAATTTAACTGCTATGAACTACCAAATTAAAAAAAAAAAAATCAATTGTTTATTCAGACATGACATATTTCCTCATTTCCTCAGAAATACAGATTTCAGTCTTTATGGAATCAAATTTTATTATTCTTGAAGTTAATTTTCTTTTATTTATTAATTCTACAATGTTTTTAATATCTCAAGCATTTCTTGTATAAATCTGTCCATTTTATTGTGCAAATAATAATGCTTATTTTAATTTTCTATTTTCATGTTTGACACAATTCATTATTTTATTAAATTCAGCTTTTCTTCTTCTAAAATTGTTTCATACTTGTTTACTATTGTATTAGCCTAAACATGAAATTTAAAGTTCTTTGATATATCTCATTTTTGAAATAATGAAGATTTTTTCAAAAAAAACTCTTAATTTTGTCCCAAGGGGAGGGGGGGGGGCACATAGAAGTTTTCTTGCCATTATTTCTATTTCATTCAAGTGGTGGTTTCTTCTTAATCATTGCATTGTGCTAGAATGATACAAAATTCAGCTATGCATTGTTCCCCCCTCCCATCTTTCTCTCCTGTTATTCTGAAATAGAAGATACAGTAAAATTAGAATAACTGGGAAAATTTTATAGCTGGGAAATGGAGACCAAGCGGTGGGTGAATCCTTTTACCAGACCCTCAAGATCCTGCATCTTCTAGCCCTCTTGTTTTCTATGTATAATTATTCTTTTTGTATTTTAAAAATCTCAAATACCTAGTGTAAAGCACTTTCATTAATAGATTAAATTGGATTTTTTAAAAACTTGACTTGATTAATAGAGGTGGAATTGGCACAAGAAAAAGAAAATAGAATATTCCCATTTAGAAAGCTATTATCTATTGTTTAAAAAAGAAAAGGGGAAAAAATAAATAAAAATAGATAAGGCAACAGCTCCCAAATAACTCTATTTCAAAAGAATTGCATGGGCAAGCAAATTTTCAGAAGTTGAGACAATTTAGGTTTTTAACTCAATGCCATACATCAAATTTTCCCATGATACTTATAGAAAAGCAACTAATTACATTTAAGATATAAACATTTCTATTTTATCAACTCAGTGGCTCAATGGAGCATGAAATTTCAAAGTAAGTAATAGGTGAGGGTGCCTATGAAGGTTCAGAATTTTGCTCTAGCAAAATTGATGTATTCCACTTAAAAGACATTTATTACAATATTGAAAATGTCTTCTTTTTATCATCTTGCAAGAATTTTCACATTTGAAGATGGTAATTGCAACAGTGGGAAGAATTTTAAGGATCATCTCACTCTTTTATTTTGTGCCAATGTTAATAAAAATGATTTGTCTATTCATAGAGAGGTAAAGTGTTCAAAAAATGTTAAAATATTGCGATAAAGTATGTCGCAAAAAAAAAAAAAAAATGCAGATGACCAATAATAGTTTTACGAGGGATTAAAAATATTAATAAAGATTTAGAGAAAATTAAACATAGATTGATCCCTAACAATCAGAATTTTATGTCCATTCATTTTTAAAACACTTTTTTGTAAAATAGCATGTAATTTTCTTGTCTTCAAATTGTTTTGACAAATTCTCCTTAGACTTTAGAACTGTGTACAAGTGTGTAAAACATGATATGAAGAAGGAACCATACAGCTCTTTAATGATTTTTATTTTTCATAATTTCATTGAAATAAAATAGTTTCTTAACTTTTATCAAGATTTCTTCCTCCAAGAGCTGAGTTGCATACTGAGTAAGAAGCAGGAAAGAGACCTTGGAAAAATATTTCTTTATATTTTAAGAAAAGAAAATAATTTGTGAGCCCAATATTATAATTACATAGAAAAATTAATAGCCTGCACATCTTAGAAGTTATTCACAGTTCAAGTGATTAGAAAATTATTTTTTAGAACATAGCTAATTTGAAATTATACACATACCCATGCATACACATATGCACAATTTAAAAGTGCATTGTAAGAAATATTTATTTCATTCCAATTAGAACTTCAAAACAGTACAATAGGAATCATCCAATGAAGTATATTTTTTTGCCTGAAGTATACTAATCTCATTATGGAATTTAAGTCAAATCTGAAACAATAAGGAATTGTGACTATCAATATATTTAATGCCCAAAATATTGTTGTATTATGGAAGCAGTGTTGGTGAAGTGACTAATATACAATTTTAAAAATTTTGGATCATTCTGACAGATGTGCAGCCATAAGTAATATTCAAATAAAATTCTCAATATCCAAAAATACACTAATCAATTGTTCCAAGCACATATTGAGGTTAGCAGACACAATATTATGTAAGTATTTGAATCACTATTGCAAACAAGCATTTGTTAGTAATGTTGCTAGGAAATAGTTTTTTTTTCTTTTCATGTTTGTTTCTTCTGTCTGTGCTTTAACAAATCAATATATTATATTTATTTGTATATATATGTAAAATGTTTTGTACTTTACCACCATTTAAAAATTTCCCTGCCAGCTCCGAATCTTGTAATTTTATCTCTGTAATATTTTAAAAAGTGAAATATTTTAAAATTTTTTACTTGATGTACTTATATATATAATATATATTTTAGGAATGTCTGAGTCAGCTTCATATATGACTTCCTTTAAAGATGAAAGGACCCAGAGGCAGTTTTATAAACTGAAGAGGAGGTTAGAATCACGTCATAAAGAGACTATTGTATTTCCTCACTCTCCAACTCAAGGTATATTTTTAACATAATTCATTTATGGTAAATTTTTCATTTCTATTTAAAAGATATGCAACAATGCTATACTTGATATTTTAAATAACTCTTTTTTCTATTTAACTTTTTTGTTTGTTATTCTTTCATATGTTTTAGTGAACTAGTTTTATAGTAATTTTATTTTTCTATTTATTTGTATATTTTATATGCTACTTGATAATTTAATATTCTGAATTTTTTTTTCTTGGAGTGTTGCTAAATCATTGTTATAAGAAAATCTTATCTATTCTATAATCTAAACATCTTTTGTTATGGGATAAAAGGTACTCTATCAATAAGTAAATTATTATTAATAGAGTATTAGTATTCTTTAAAAAAAATCAATGTTTAAAAAATATATGTATAAAAAAAAAAGAAGTTTTTACATTTTTTTTTTCAGAAACTTCTGTGAAAACAAGTGAATCTACACAGAATGAAACTAATTCTCCAGCTCTCAGTATTGAAACATCCGATAAAAAGATTTCTGAAAAAGGTTCATTTTTGTTTGTAACAAAAAAATTTTAGTAACTCCTTCCAGTAAGAATTAATAATGAAAAATTGTGCATGAAACAACCATTTAATTTTTATTTAAGAAAACTTAGTTCATTTTATAATTCTTATATATTGTTAATTAAAATTATATTATTGAAGTGGATATAATTATAATTCTTACCTCTGATGACTTCAAATCAACACGTAATTTTCGTGTTTATGCTGGTCACTCCCGTCAATTTTTTTCAGTTCAGGTACATTATCTATTTCCTCCCAAATTCATTCTTCTTATGATGTGATTATGACTCCAGAGAACTCACTAGAATCCTTATTAGTCACTAAGCTTGTTTTTTTCTTCTTGGTAATATTTCATTATCAGGTAAATATATGTGTATTTTTCTGGATCCTCCCATTCACCTGAATCTTTACAGTTTGCACTACTCTTATTCGTTACAGTATTTATTTCTCTGCATGTTTTTCCTTTAGTAAAACCGATGTTCACAGTAAATGGTTATAAGAATAAAATCCACTGACTAATGACAGTTCAGTCATAACTTGTACCAAGACAATCTAATGGTAAACAGTTTGTGATAATGATCTACGATACCAACATATGTAATAAGTGTTGCCAGATTCAGTACACAAGAAATTTAAACCACATTTATTATATTTAACTGCAACTTTAATCATTTGACGAGTATAACTTGTCATTGTGCTATATGGCATGAAAAACCAGTGATGAGCTATACTTGTTATTTCACTAGATGGGGTTCAGTTATTAAAATAGGTTACAAAATATTAAAATTATTATTTAATTTCTTTAAAAGTGATATTTTGATAAATGTGCATGCAAACAGCATCACCACATTTTGTAAACTGTAACAATTCTGAGTTGTAAACCAATTGATTAAGTATCTATTCACTACTGAAAACTAAAAATTTTGATGATATTTGGGGAATTAACATGAATGTTTTGTTTGTTTATGCTTGTTCTTTGAGAGTGAAATAAATGTATATGGTTTTAAAAGTATCATAACGTTAATCATTTGTAAATCTATGTTTAAAATAGTATTTTCTAATACAAAATATATTTCTATTTTTTCAATTTTTTTCCTACTCACAAAGTTAAGTATTTAACAATGGCAATTGACCAAAGAAAATGCTTTTTGTAGTGCAGTTTTTGAAAAAGCGTAAAAAGAATTTCCAACATTTATTTTTAGTATTATATTTTTATGAATTGTAATTTAAATATAATAATTTGGTACTTAACCTTTTTTTTTTTTACATTTTAGAATCTCTGAAATTAGAAATATTATCATCTTTAAAAGCACCTTCTGTAAGTATAACTTTTGTTAATTTATGAAAAAAAAAAAAAAAAAAAAAAAATCCCAATAAAAAGTTTAGAAGTTTGTCTAACATTTTACTCTTTCAGTTTTGTATTATATTTGTGCTGGTAGTTTTAGTTATGTTTAACTTTTATTTTGAATGTAGATCACTAATATTACTTCTACAAGTGCCTTGTTGGAGTGGGAAGCCCCTGAATTACCTGCAGAAGCAGATTGTGATATTGATGTGTCAGAATTGCAGTACAATTTATTACTGTGTGATAAAAGTTTAAGTGCTAAATCAAAAATAATTTATAGGTCAGTAAAAATTGTATCAATAATTTTTCTTCTTTCAAATATTGATTTCAAAATCACCTTTGATTGAAATATTTTATTACAGATCTGAATAATGTGTGTGTGCATTTTCACGTTCACACACATTCATGTTTATTAAAGATTCTGAAGATTTTGTGCATATAACGTTGAAGTATCCATTAATCATAAAAGTGAAAACTTTTATTTTTATTTTAGTCATGAATGTCATTAAGAAATTCACTTATTTCATACTGTGAATTATTTCTACTTTAGGCTAAGATTTTTTTTTTTTTTTTTGCTTCTTGAATGTAATTATTTTTTTTAAAGCTACAGACTGAACAAAATTATCATTGATTTTTTTAAAAAAAATTATTGTACTTCCCTTTTATTTAATGAAAAAATAAAATAAATTTTATAATTGAATGTTAGTTTTTAATATAAAAACTTCATATTTTAAATGAAAATGGATTTATGTATTAGATTTTCTTAATATTTACTTTAACTTTATTTGCTGCTCAGGCAATTTTATAAGAATGTTTTGAATGGGTCAGAAATTTTTAGCAGTTTTGTACAGCACATCTGGTAAATAATTTTATCATTTAATATCAGCTATTTATATGTAGTTTATTGTTTATAAACTTCTTAGTAAATTTTAGAATTTCATGTGTTTCAAAGGTATTTAAACTAAAATTCTTGTCATATTATCAATTATAAAATAAATTTTGAAGCCCAAAATGAATGCTAAAATAATCACTAAAACCTTTTTAAAAGCGTATGTCAAGTGTTACCTTTTTGGAAATTTAATTTAGGTTTCTGATTATGCAAATTTGTATAAAGTTATGCATTGAAGTTTTAAAATATTTTTCTTGTAGCAGTTAAGTTTTTTATTATGTTGAGTGGTATTTAAAATTCATTAAGAAAAATTTAATTTTTTTAAAATAGAAAAATGTGGAAAAAGTTTTATATCTAAATTCTTAGAATAGTTAATTTTTAAAAAGTTTTTGTTATAGATTAATAAGCTTTAAAACTATCATTTTCATTAATGTGTTAATTTTTTTTCTTTGCATTTAGTGGGAAGGAGACTAAATTTCTTTCAAATGATTTGAAACCAGCTACTTCGTTCACAGCTCAGTAAGTGTCTTTAATTACTTTTTATTTTATTTTAGACATGCTTTCAGATGTGGCAATGAAAATTTTCCGTGAGTAGTAATGAGGCAAACAAATTTTCTCATTCAATGATTTTGCTTCAGAATAGCACACTATGATTAATTTTATATTTAAAGAGAACTAATATAGTTAATATTTACAATATTAATTATATAGTGTCGTAGCAATAAGAATTGTAAGAATGATAAGCAGTAATTAAAAATTAAGAATACAGCAGAGTAGTTCCAAATGAAATGCATTGCTGTGATGTTAGAGTTTCCTATTATTATTATTATCTCATCACAGGATGAAATAATAGCTAATACAAGTGGAAATAATTATTAACATTATTAAGTTTAATTATTTAATAGTATTTATGCTAATTGAATGAAATGCATACTAATTAATTTGTTTCATATGAAATGAAATCGGGCGTTTCAGAATTTTTCGAAATTGAATATATTTGTTAAAATATAATAATTCAACTGCAGTTTTTATTTGCTGTTAATGAAGTAAAAAAATATTTAAAATAAAATTTACAATTAATAAAAAATAGATTGTTAGTATTTTTTTTAATTAAAAATTACATGTGGAACAATATTTTTGGATAAATATTTTTTATTATTTTTAATATTGTTAATACTTTTTAACTTTGGTTTTAGTTTTGGTTTGGTTTTTTTTTTTTAAACTTTCTAATTTTGGTTTTTGAAGACATTTGCTCATATTTTTAAATAATTTTTTTTATAATTTTGAATGTTTTCAGTTCATACAGGCAATTTCTATTCCAATCTTTTTATGCAAATAGGGAGTGTTCCACAAAGTATCTAATGTCACATCTTTTATCCTACTTTTTTTAAAATTAATTATTTGCCATCATCTGGCCTTTAAAATCTTTGTTAAAGATTTTGCTGTGTTAATGATCCCATGCCAAGGTGGTAACATGAGTTATTAGACCAACATTTACAAAAGGCAGTGAATAAATACATATATCTCTTGTGTGAAGATTTGTGCAGGAAAGAAATCTTCATCTGGATCTGAATAATCATATGCAAAAATGTCTTTTTACTTTGGTGAACAAAATATGCATTTTAAGAGGAATTTTTTTCTTAAACTAGGCTTCTCTTCATATTGAAATAAAGGTGTCATTAACAGTGAACAATTTTAAAGGTGTTATTCTAAATATCCTGGAGTCCTGATTGAACTTTAGTTATATACTGCCCAATTGTACTTTGTATTTGTCTAACTGTCATTATTTCTTGTATTGATTACATATGCATAATCATTGTTGCCACTGCACCAGAAAAATACAAGGAATTTGAAAATCATCTGAAAAATGGAGAAAATGCAGAAAAATGTGAAAATTTCCCTAATAACTCTGAAAATATAGGAAATTTTAAATTTCTTTCTTTTTTTCCTTTTTTTTTTTTTAATCTTAAAAAAATTCCAACATCTGAACATTGCAAGATTAAAAGATCATACCCATAGCACCAAAAACAAAACAGCTGTGCAATTGCGGAACTTGCCTTTTTTTCTACTCGTTCCCCTTTTTTTCTGTATGAATCAGTCTAATTTTGATTTCAGAGATAGTTGTTCTTTCTCCTCAAGATTTCCAGATTGCAGTAATGAGTATGCACGAGACTTGAGAGAATAAATTCCTTTAGCAAGAATAGCAACATTCAATCTGTTGAAACATCACAATAGTATTTAGTCACTCACACTTGAATTTATTGAATGGTTTGTATATTATATGAGAAATTGTGAGCTCATTTTGAGTAGATTAAAGAATTTTTTTAAACAATGAGCTGCTCAAAATCCGTATTTAATATAGATTGGGAAAATATGAATCCTTATTTGCTGAATGAACTTAAACAACATGAGAAAGCAAGCACTTATTAGTCATGTTATTAAAAAAAAAAAAATAGATAGTGTGCCAGTTCAAAAAGGTCATAATTAATATTGGACTGTGTGTATAAAAGGAATACAGAAGATGATATGTCAGTTCGAAAATGTTAAATTTGATGTTCGAAAATGAACTGATTTTGAACTTTTTAGTTCTCAAGAACAATAGTTTGAAATTAAACTTTTAGTGGCATTAAAACTTATTGCATTGCATTAAGTTAATTCATTCCATGTGTGCCATGCTGATATATTAATTAATATATCCCATGCTATATCGGAAATATTTAAACACATCTGTTCACTGATAGAGAAATGGCCAAAAGATGTACTTTAGATCGTACATTATTTATTAAGGATTACCTCCATTTTTTTCAACATTCTTTTAAGAAATCTTTAAATAATAGAATATTTGTAATATGCTTTGATGAATCTTTGAACCACATTTTACAAAGTACTTAATAAATCATATTGTTAGATATTGGTTGTTAATCAACCAATACTTTCCACAAAATATTGGAATTCAATATAATTGTAAGGCCACTTCTCAAGAATTGTTGAAGGATTTTTTAACTAGTTGTATGAAGTTTAGACATACAGTTATTGTTTCAAATTAGTATGGATGGACCAAATGTAAATTAACATTTTTTATAACATGTCAAAGAAGAATTCCCATGCGGAAAGGATATTTTGGATCCAGGTTCGTTAAGTATTTCAATTCAATATGAGCAAAAATCAACTGAATGGAAAGTAGATGTTACTCTTCGAGCAATGCATAGAATATTTAAAGATGGTCCAGCTAGACATGCAGATTTACTAGAAGTAACAAGTTCTTCAAATTTCTAGGAAAGTTTTGTTTTTTCCATTTGTTTGAAAATATATTTCCATGTGTTTGCAAAAGTGCTTTTATAGTTTTTGACAACATAAAGGAATACATCGATTTCAATTTAAAAAAAACAAACTTCCTGGTCTATCATGAGTGATAATATAAATACTTATCAGAATAAATGGTTTCTAACTAAAATTAACTTCTCTTATGTTGTTAATATTCTTCAGCCATTTTTGAAAAAGCCAAATGTCTTAAGATAATTAAGACATTTGAGCCAATGGTGCCTCTTTGATATGAAATTTTTTTCACTTAATGAAAAACTTTGTCAAAAGAAGCAGAATTGAGGAAACAAAAACATTGGATACTTATTTTTGATAGAGCTTGATGATTTTAAAAATCCATAATATAGAAAAAATACTGATATTGGAATAATGACTGCAAGTGATTTAATTATTAGTGAAACTACTGAAATTGAAAAAAAAAAAAAGAGGCTTTTTAACAGAATATTTTCTATTTGTGAAGAATACTTTTAAAAAAAATATTTTGCAATATATCCAAACATTTCACTATTTTACTGCATCATATTTAAAGCCACATTTTTTGAAGAACCTGGCTTTATCCATTTTATAAAATTATGGACTATTGTTATCCCATTATAACTAACTCAGGAGTGCTGTTTGTGCATTTCCTTTTATATTGCATATGTGTACAGAAAAAAGAGGGACCCCCCCCCAGATTTTAAAGACAGCCCTGATAATGTATGATTTTACTTATTTCACTGTTTTTCTGTAATTGAATCCCATACTCTACTATGCTTTATTTTGTATTTCTGAAATATAGCATCTAAGTGACTTATGACCAGCTATCACTTTAAGGCAAGAAAAATGGTCAACCTTATAATAATTCTGAGCATAGTCAAGCAGTCAGTAACAAGAATTATTCGCTTCATGTCTGCTAGATTTACTAATTCCTTTTTTAAGTAGATCTTCAATGGAAATTTCCCAACACAGGGAAAAAAATTCTTATTAATTTTTTTAGAAGAATAAAATTTTTCCTTCCATTAATAAAGTATTTTCCAATCATATTGGGATGTGAATGGGAATATTTTATAGTGATTAAAATATTTTCCATTCGCACTATAAAATAAAATGCCAGATGGTTGACAAAGATATTTTTAACTCTGGTTATTTTATCTGAAGCTAGTACATTTCCCTCCTCTCCTGTCCCCTCCCCTCATTTATTTGTTGTCTTGTATATGATCTGTTGTGTGTGTTAGTCTTATTTTCTGAGCCACTTAATTTTTTTGTTTGGAAGATGAGTGGGATGAAAAAATTTTTACAGCAGTTTTCAGATTGCAAAATGGTATTGCATTTATGGAAAATTCTAACTGCAGCATGGCCAATGGCATTTTTTAATAAATTCTTCATCCAGATAAAAAAAATTACTCATAACTCTTAAAATAACTCATAATAAAATAAAAAACTTATTTCATTTTAAATATATTTTTTAAATTTAAGAAATATAAACTGTGGAAATAAAAAGTGCTTTATTTAGTGATATTTAATGATTTATTGCTTGTGCTCAGCTGATAAAAATGTAGCTAAATGTTCTATGAGATTATAGGATCCGTATATAAACTGACCCTCATAACTTAACTTTAGAAGTTAAGGTTTCCAAAAATTTTTGATACCAGAAATCTAATGTATGTGTGCTTATTTTTAGTTACTCTTTTTACTGAGCTATTGCTGTTTGAGTATTCAAAAATCAATATTTTTTGAAATTTAAAAGCTGGTTTTCTAAATGTATTTTATATGAATTATCTATTAATAATTTTTTAATTACTTTGAGACACATTTTTCCATGTGCGATTAAAGATTGAGGCAATTGTAATTATATTGATTTTTCACCATGAAGTAATGAATGACAAGAGAGAGAGAGAGAAAAGGAAAGGAGATTTAATTTCACATCCCAATTTCATGCTTGCTGTATTAAATACAGTATAATAATAATTTAAGTATGAACTCATTCAACAACTTTAATTTGTATTTGAGTGAATTATTCTGCTGTATGTATATCATCTATCTTATCATATTTACTTTTTGTTATCAGATTGCAGTCCTTAGTATTTTATTAGTGAAATAATTAGACTTTAAAGATCAAGATTGTAAAAAAACAGTTACAGTTAAATAATTCTAATTTCCATTGGCTTATTCTATCAATTCCATTGACTAATGTCATTCATGTCATTTGGCTGCAACAAATCAATTCTTTTGCTTGCAAAGCAAAAGAATGGTGACAGCAGTTGCCTGTATTTTTATTAGTTTTTCTAACCATCAACCAGAATTTAGTCCAGATAGTTGTTTAAAAATATAATAAATTAGACAAGTTTGCTTATTTATTACTAAAAAAGAATTGATAATAATTCATTTTTTTAAATGTGTAGTAAAATTTGAAAAAAAAAAAAAAAAAAAGTAAGCTAAAAAGGACCTTTGAATTTGCAATATTATCCCATTTCTCTGCTCTGATACTCTAATTTTCCTAATGATTTTACCAATATGTGGTCTGAAAATAACAATTCAAAAACAAATTTCCTTCTGTTGAGTTAGTTGATTCCTTCTGAACCAACTAACTAGAAACAATTGGAGATTCATTTGTTTCTAGTTGGTTATTTTATTTAATGTAGTACAAATAACTGATTAATTGGATGGCAGTCAAATTGGATGTTTATAATTCTGTTGACTTAATATTTGTTTGGCATGGAATTCAGAAATTATTTTGACTGTTTCTAAATAATAATTTTAAGATGGTATTTAAATTATCAGATTCTTTTATACCAGATAACCACACTTCTTTTCAGAAATAGAAAAGTATTTTGCTGACAAAATTCTGAATTTCTCTCTAATAGGACGAAAGGGCAATTTTATTTCTTCTTCCTCCATTGTCTTCTCCCTGAAATACTTTATACTCCATTATAGTAAATGTTTGTTTTATTAAATTATTTGTTTATAAAACTATCTATAGTAAATTTATGAAACTAAGTTATTTACCTTTACCTTTCTTTGTTTTTTCTTGATTATGGTTTTATTGTTTATTAATTTTTGCAGAGTTCAAGCAAAATTGAATAAATTATGTGGGAATCCATCCGAAAGTAAGCAGTATTGTTTTTTTTTTAATAATTATTTCCAAATCATTAAGTTTTTTTAAATTGTCTTTTTTTTCCAAATACTGTAATTTTTTTTTCTGAAAAATATTTAGATAAATCTTTATTATAATATTTAACTGTGTCTGTTAAATATTTCCAAAAAGTACTTAATACTTTTTGATAAGATAGTTAAATTTTTCACTATATATTAATTTATATTTTAATATTTTGTTATCTTACAAATTGATATCAGTGCAAAAAACAAATGATATTTTAACAGAAAAAGTAAAAGCTTTTTAAGAAATTGATACAAATGTTATGATTAAGCTTATGAAAAAAAAGTTTTGCAAAAATAAAATGTTAACATCAATGAGATCTTCAAAATTCTTGTATTTCAGGTTCTTCTTTCAAAACTTTATGCTGTAAACCTGATGCTCCACAGCCTCCGAAACTTCAATCAAGAACTAAGACTTCCATATCATTGAAATGGAATGTAAGTTATAATTTAATCTGTAATTTATTTTGTAAATTTTTTTTAGGTAAGAAGCTTTACTTTAAAACTTAATTATATATTAAAAAATTAATTTAATTAACCAAACTTTTTTGATATTCACTGATTTATTTTTAGAATTTTAGAAGTGTATTGGTGAGATATATATTAACATATAAAACTGAATTTCTCTAAATCTTTATTGCAATAAACATGTATTTTTTCAAACTTCTGCTGATTGGTGAACCGTTAATGAATTTTTAAAATTAATAATAACAATTAGTATAAACTCATAGAAAAGTAAGTCTATAATTTTTTTTGTGTATTCTTATTTTATTTATCTGCTGTTTATTTAGTGCATTATAGAATAATGATATTTTTAATCCTTACTTTTTGTTTCCTGTATTTGAGTTAATATACTTTAGAAATCAAAATTTTCATAAATTTTAAGTCCTGTCATGAAGCAAATAAGGAAAGGAAGCCATTTTATGCTCAATTAATTAAGAGTTAAATTTAGAGGTAGAATGATTTATTTATACCAGATTAAAAATAAATATTAAAATTGAATGTAAAAATGGGGGGGGGGGAGAGAAAGGCGGGGGGTCCATATTTTGGACGAAAGTCAGACCCTTCACAGAAAAAAATCCCTGATTTCAATACCTGCCCGAGGGTGACCCTTGAAAAAGTCTTCTGGCCGGATTCATCATTCCTTTCTTTTTTGTTCCATTTTTGCATTTAAACTTAATATTTATTACTAATTTCGTTAAGTTCATTTGTTTTTAGATGTAGCAGCATTAGCATTCTCTAAATACAATGTATCTTTTATTAGTTTTGGCTTAGGAAATATTTACTTTTAATTTAATTTCATAATGATTGCTTTTTTTGGTTGATAGTTTCTTATTAATTCCAGTTTATATGTATAATAACCTTTATTTTTTTTCTCTCATTCTAGGCTGCTGTTGATAATGGTGCCAAGATTACATCTTATATTTTGGAATTTGACGAAGTATTGATTAATTTTCCATTTTGAATTTTTTTAAATGAAAATTAATGTGATGAAATTAATAATTTTAGTAAAATTTTTTATAGTCATTGGAAGGAATTTTTATTATTTCAGAATTCTAATTTAGTATATTAAAAATTTATTTTTAAATAGCTTATTTTATATTTTAGGGTACAGGATCTGATAACTTTGTTGAAATTTTCAATGGCCTTCAAAAACAGTACAAAGCAGCAAAACTAAAAGCATCAACATGTTATAGATTTCGCTTGGCTGCTGTGAATGAATATGGCCAGAGGTAGATATTCTTTTATCATACAGATATAGTTAGAATATATATCACACTAAGAATTTTTTCAAAAATTTTTTTGTCTCCCTCCCTGCCCTATTTTTAAAAAAAATCTAAAATGCATATATGCATAAGAAAATAAAACTTGCAGATGAAGAATTTGTGGTTTAATTTTTAATTTAATATATTTTAATAAGTTTTGATTGCATGTTATAATCAAGATTTTGTATTATCAAGTGTTAGAAGTGTTTTGTATTATCAAGTGAAAAGGAATCAATGCTGTTTAGGATTGTGAATTATTAGATCTTTTGCAATCATTGTATTAAAATATCTATGTTTCAACTTATAATCAAAAAAGCATAATTCCAAACTGATTTTACCAGTATTTATTTAAATGAATGCTCATGACCTCTAGATATGAAACATTGCAAATGTGCTTATCTCAAAATTTTTGTTTCATATGAATGCATATGGTTTCTAGTTACAACAAGATTGATTGCCTGTCTCCTAGCATCCTAAGATTGAGAGCGATTTCAAAATCAGAATTTTTGCAGAGCCCTTTGCCTTAACAATTAAGATTGATTTCATCAATTAGCAGACATTTCTAACTAATCAGATCAGAATGTTTTACTATTATTCAAGGTGTATTTGAAATTACAATTTCTTTTGTTGTGATTTGATGTAATTCATAAAAGTTGGCTGACATGATTAGATTAATACTTGGTCAATAGCTAATTACTGAAGGTAATTAGGGATTTATTATAAATACTAAATATTATTCGTGATTATTATGAAAATCTAATCTGTAATCTAAATCTTATGTGCAATACTTTTTCACATATTACATATGCACTAAAAGAAAAATTTTATTTTACAAGAATGGTATTCATTTAGTATGGATTCATAGAGA
Source organism: Argiope bruennichi (assembly GCF_947563725.1). Taxonomy (NCBI): domain Eukaryota; kingdom Metazoa; phylum Arthropoda; class Arachnida; order Araneae; family Araneidae; genus Argiope; species Argiope bruennichi. Next base: position 144,761,703 of record NC_079153.1, on the reverse strand, counting down.
ACATTAATTTTGAGAAAAAAGATTACCACCAATAAAATCAATATATTTTCTTACAACTACTTATGATCCCACATTTGCAGAGAGAATATTGTTTTCATGGTTATCTAAACATTTCCTCAAATCAATTTGAAAGGATCATTACTACTACAACTCAAGAACCTGTGCTATGGCATTAAATTTTGTGATTAGAATATGCTAAATGTGAAAGAAACTATTGTTATTTTATTATTTGGGAGAAATTTTATCAATTTTAAAAGATTAGCTTTTTAACTTGACAAAGATTTGCGTTGTATTTGATTGCAAAGTAAATATTTTTTTTCCAGTGATTATAGTGCAATTAGTTGTTTTTCCACAAGTGGTAGTACTCCTAGTCAACCTGCACCACCTGTTTTAAAAGAAGCATATGTGAATAAACTTCACCTGGAGTGGGAGCAAAGACCGAATGATGATAACTACACACTGCAAATGGAAGATGAAAGGACAGTATGTAAATATTTTATATTACTCTGCAAAATATGTTTTTATATAAATGACAGAAATTAAAAAAAAATATGTTAATAGTTCCATGTATAATGTGTATGATTTTTAGCACACTGCACAAGGCCTTTCAAAATTTAATTTCATTTTATTTTGCTAAATTAATTATTCCAATTTGAAACTGCACGAAAGAGTTTCCAAGGCAAAAGTAACCATGAAAAATAAACAACTGAGAGCTATAATAGAGGCAGCTTGGGATTCTTTTAATGCATGAATTTGGAACTTTTTGAATTAGAAAAATTATATGTATATCTTATTATTTTTGCTTAGTTTAAAATCATTTCTTTGGGTGAAAGCGTTATCTTGTGAATCCGTTATCTTGTTTGAAAGAAGGCTTGCACTTTACATCTGTTATGCGATTGACAATATAACCCTTTTTATGCCTTAAAAGAGAACTATGCTAAATCTCAAAAAAATTCTCCTAGCTTACCAGATTTCCCTGTCTTTGGTCGTGTTTGGAACATGAAAAACAACACATTAAAAATTGACATTCAAAATGAAGTAGAATGTGAAGTCACAAAAGTAACAAAGAGACGTATTCTTTCTGTATATTGCAAAATATTTGATGTTATTGGTATTACTGTCCCCACAACTTCCCAAAATAATGTTACAAGAATGTTGGAAAATTAAAGCTAATTGGAATAAAAATTTATCTGAGGATATTGTTTAGAAATGGGAAAAGCAATTGCATGAATTAGACAAATTAGAAATACCAAGATAGATTCAGGGACATAAGAACTCAAAACTTAGTTTACATATCTTTTGGGATTCTAGTCAACAGGCCTATAGCTCTGGTATTTAATTTAACATTTAATTTAAAATAAATACTTGTAATTTAGTTGCAGCAAGATCTAGAGTAGCCTCTATTAAAGATATTTCCATTTCAAGATTGGAGTTATTAAATTGTCTTGGACTGAGAATAACCATATGTAAAGATTTCGAAGACTTTGATAAATTACTTATTTATTACTGATTTTATTCCATAGTTTGTATTGGATAAAAAGGATGAGCAATAGGCAGTTTTCTAATGAATTAAGTTAAAGAAATTAAGAGTTAACAATGAACCAGATGTGGATCTCATAGATCTCCATTCTAGAGGTTGTTCAGTCAAAAATTTGATTGCTCGAAGTTTTATGGGAAGATCTTTTAAAAGATGAAGAAAAAATGTGGCCTGTATCTAATTTACTACCAGATGAAAATATTGTTAATGCATATAATAGAAAATCGATTGTTACATCTTTAAATGTGTCCAAGAAGTTTGCAAATTCTTAACTCAATTTTCTTCGTTTGAGAAGCTGATAGTTTCTGTGTTGTGGGTAATCAGATTTATAAAAATTATAAAACTATGGGCACTTGTCATTCAACAGGCATGTTGATGACTTAAAAAAACTGAGAGGCAGAAACAAAAACCATGTATATTGTACAAAAATTACTGTTTGCTTCAATTAATGAAGATAAAGTAAGAACTCTTTAATATGTTGTAGATAAAAATGTATTGTTCAGAATGAAGACCAGATTGACATTGTGAGAAGACATTGAAAATTTCAAGTTTCCAATAATCCTTCTTTCAGATCATCTTGTGGTCACAAATGTATATGGAACTTCTGTATTGTGGAATTCAAACTTTGTTTGCAAGCCTTCAAGAAAAATATTAGATATTAAGAGGCAGAAGAACTGTTTGAAAAGTGATTCATCAGTGCATTACATGTTAAATATTCAATACCAAATATACTGAAGTGAATTTTTTTCCCTTTTCTGAAGTTTTAGTTAAAAAATGCTGCCATATTTGAAGTAATAGGAATCAATTACTTCAAATATGGTATTCTTGAAAAGTTGAAATAATTTGTGGATTGTTTTATTTATTCATGCCAGTTTTCAAGCAACACGTTTAAAACTCCTCTTGCCTATGTTGACTAATAAATTTTTGCTATCACTTATGCAATTCATAGTTCGATAGGGTAGTCCAACAGTCATCTATTTAGATATGCTAAGAACTTTGTAGGAACCAAATACTTTTGAAGGCAGAATATTGGGATAAAATAATTGTTGACGAAGCTGCATAAAGAATAATTTGGAAATTTATACCTTCTGCATTTCCCTGGTTATAATATCTCATTTCTTTGGTTAAAAATTTATCTGTGGGGAAATTTAGGTAAAGCATGTTTGAATTATGACGAATTAAGTTCTTTGCTGTGTGAATGTGAAAATGTTGTTCACTCTAGACTTTTCATATATGTGTCCGATGATGATGTTGAACCATTAACACCTTCCATATTTATACAAGAAATAAAAGAATGTAGTGTACCAGATCCTGATAGTTTGGAATCTGTCAGTTTAGGTATCTGTATAGAATGAAACTTTGTAAAGACATTTTTTAAAGATTTCTAGTTGGAATACTTGGGCATTTAAAACAAAATGCCAAGAAAATCCTGAATATTCTTGGAATTAAAGTGGATAAATGGTGCTGGTGCAGAATGCAAATTTGAAACAACTGTTATAATCTTTAGGAAAAGTTGCCGACACTTTTCCTTGTAAAGATGGCAAAATTTGTCTTGTTAAAGTGCAAACCTTCAGTGGTGAAATTTTCTGGCCTGTACAACATTTTTATTCTCTTTAAATAAATGCAGCTTTAGTCTAGCTTCTTCATCAGTAAGCTTTAAAAGCTGCAGGAAAAAAAATGTTCAAAGTGCAAAAAAAGCCAAGAAACTCCTCATTTTGTGGATATTAAAAAATCCAACCAAAAGAGAATAAACCTGCATTTCAGAAAATAAACAAATAATATGGACGTGAAATCAAGATTGTCAAAGAATTAAATCATTAATTAGAGACTAATTTTATGCTTTTAAGCGCAAATGCAAAAATGGGAGTGTCACATATACGATTTGATTTAAACAACTCAGCTCAGCAATTTGTAGGGAAAGGGCACACTATAATTTTAGGAAATATATATGAATTCTTCTTGTAAATTGTAGTTTTCATGAAAATTCTTTCTTTACAACTGGGAAATTATTCTGCTATATAAGCAAATTTGCCGAGTTTCATATAAATTTTACGTACTAATTGACTGTAATATTCCTTTATTTTGGTAATTATAGGAATTTTATTTATTCATTTAATTGTTACTAAATGCTGATGCAACAAGTTCCAAGCTTTTATGTCGATTCCTTGCAAGGAAATGAATTTTTTGGTGAAATCTTGGATAAAAATTAAACAAAATACTACATATTAAAGCACTTTTTTTTATTGGAATGGAGAAATAAATTGGAAACTTATTGAAATTCTCTAATGAAAATTTTCTTCCCCCACAATTGTTACTTTATTATATATAATACATGTGCGTAAATATTGGAGTTCTCAGCAGAGGTTTAATACTTATAAAGATTTCAGAATGCAGAAAACTATAAAGAAAAATATGTTGTTGCATCCTAATTTTGTTTATTCTTAAAAATCTAAAAGTATTGAAAACCTTTATTAAAATATTTAAATTATTTCAGCTTCATGGATTTTTGCCAATGTATAATGGCAAAGAAACTTCATACACTTGCTTGAGATTGACACACAACACCAGTTATAAATTTAGAGTAAGTATAATTTTAAAAGTTGAACATATACCATTAGCACTCTTGGTAGTTTTTACAGAAAACAGATAAATGAAATGGCACTCTTAGAAGCTGTTGTAAATGGGTGTGAAAAGATGAGTGCATTGAAATGATGATTGATGCATTGAAGTTTTCTCTCCATGTATTATTTTTATTGTAAATTATGAATGGCTAAATCATGTAGTATCTAATTTATCTGTGGTAAATAATAAAGCAATAGATGTAGTGCAGATTGCCAATGTTTTGAATATTGTAATTTAATGATCGTTTCCTTTGTATAAACAAAATATAATTGCATCTTACTTTTGAAGTTTTATTAAATGCCCTTGAATTGTGTTTTTAAAAGTATTTAATACATTGATTTATTTTTTAAACTGATCTAATGAAAGCATGGTGGTATTTATATATTCTATATTGCATCAAATGAAAATTTCAATCCTTAAATAAATTTTTAAATTAATTATAAAGATTTTTTATGGATAAAATTTCACTCCATACTGAAAGTTTACTAATATTTTGGAAATGACTTGCTAACTCATTTTCAAATTTTTCTGCTAATAATAATTTTTATCTAATTATTTAAATTTAAGTTGTGTGCCAGTAATGATGAAGGATCTTCCCCTTGGAGTCAAGTTGTAAATTATTCGACTCTACCTGATAAACCCGATAAACCAGGTAAACCATGTTTGAAAGGTCGAGCACATTCAACGTTCTTTAAAGTAGCATGGGGTAAGAAAATTTATATGTATTACTGAGTTTCTATTTATTGATTGCTGCTGTTATTTAGTGATAAATATCATATTTTAACCAATTTTTTTTTTTTTTTTTTTTTGGTTAGGAATAAAACATTTTACTTCGGTTACTCAAGAAACGTTTTGTTAAGAATTTAAATTTTTTATTGATGTAATAGATATTATTCTTGTATTTTTGTTGCAATTATATTACTTTTTATTTTCTGAGAAAAAGAGAAAACATTATAATCATTAAAAAATTTGAACTGAAAGTTTTGATGAATCTACATATCCCAGCCTTCTCCAATTCTAGGGCAAAAAATTGCAATTATATCTATCTTTGCAGATACAATAACTCAAAAACGTTTTGAGCTAGATAGGTGGAATTTGATATATGACCTTTACATCAAATTTTGAATAAAGTGAGGAAGTCTATTTGTTTAATTATACAACTTCAACTGAACACAATAATTACAAATTATGAATTTCTAAATATATAAAATTTGATACACTTGTTTTGCATCTATACTGTAGATCTGTATCGAATTTGGAACCAAATAAGTTTACCTAGTGTACGTTTGTTCTTCTGTATGCATAGGAACTTGATAAAACAAAAATGCGAAGTTTTTTAATTATGCGATATTTAGTTCGCAGTTGTAGCATCTTAACCTTTCAGCTTCAGGAATCCGAATTCAGCAAAATTATTTTAAATATGTTCATTCAGTGAGAAAAACTCGGATATGATTTCACCTTGTTTTGACAGTATTTGTTGAAAATATACTTTTTGATTTTGACCACTGATAACATTAATTGGTCATCTGCTCCCTCTGTGGTAAGCAGCTTGCTGGTTTGCCATGTCTGAATCTTAAAAGTGGCTTTGTATCACAGTTTAATTTTATTTTTTCCTTAAATGTTTTATTGATTCTGCAGTGAAACTATTGAAATAAATATTATGATGCTGAATGAGCTTTATATAGTTAATGTTATATAGTTATTTGGCACATTAAGTGGAACCTAATTTTTGAAAATCATTTGTATAGGTGTGAATAAAAAGCCTCATTACAATAAACATTTGGGAAAATTATTTGAAATTAAAGAAATCTTTCAAGCATTACTGAAAATGTGATTTTATTTCTTACAATGTTGAACTCAGCATTGTGAACTTTTTTATACTTCCAGCTTATCAATTTTGATAACAATGTAACAATTTTCCAGAAATTGAATATGTTTTTATTCTTAACGTAGTTTGAATCATTTGTAATATAAATTACTAGTTGCATTTTCCAGTAAGTGAATACACTGAATGATTCAAGGTACACTGAATGATTCTTTTTTTATTCAAAGAGAAAGAATTATTATCTCAAAAAAATTCAAGCTCAAAATTTTGTCCAACTTCCATGATTCAAACTTCCAAATAACACAATTTTTATATTTGTCTATCTGTGAACACAATAATTGAAAAACTCTTTGAGATTGAAGATTTTCATATTTCTATAAAATTTTGAACAATATCTATTTTTATGATTTTTTTCGGAGTACAAGGGAACAAGATAATTTCAAAATGCATAGTGCTACATTGGTAAAATTTGGCACTTACTTTTAGCATCTATGGATACATATAAAAATTTTGAACCAAATACGTCAACGAGTTGATCATTTATTTTTCTGTATGTTCATTGACATGTAAACTACTATTAACATGATATTTTGATAAATGAAATTTGGTTAGGCATCTTGCTTCTAAAGTTGCAGCTCTTTCATATATTACAGATTCAATTGGCTAACCAAAAAGTTTTGATGTCTACTGAATTTTTTATTTCCCTTACTATACTGGGACTTTGAAAATAAAAATCTGTGTATTCATAGCATTCACGGCTTTGCCTAAGGCCCCTAATTTTTATACCTGTATATTTATTCCAGCGGGAAATGTATTGGAGATGCATTTTCAGCTGGTTTCATATACATTGTAGAGTATATGAATCTTCAAATGTATCAGAATAATGAACCACTTTTTGCCTTTTTATGCATCTGATAAAAATTAGTTAATACTGATACTGATTATTTTTAAAGAAAAATTCTCAGTTGAAATTGTTTCTTCAATAAATTGTTAATGCCATTATGATTTTTCTAATAGTATATATTGTTCTTCAATTGATAACTTGAGTGCAACCATCAGAAGGAATAAATTATTAAAATACTTATATTCCACAAAATCAATATTCAATAATCAGTATTCGACAATCGTGCTTTTCCAGCATGATTGCTCTTAGCTTATTTTAAAAATGTTGGAATGCATAATAAATAGATCTTCAGTAAATTTTGCATTAGTAAAATATGTTATTTTGGCAGGGAATAAACAAGTGTGAAAAACAAAACAAAACAATACATATTCTATGTTGTACTTTCACCAGAAAGAGGGGGGGGGGATGCTATTTTCATGGAGTTTATCAATTTCCTAGTCAAAGACAGATTTCTTAGAAATATTAAATTATATATTTTGTATAAATTTAGTGAGTTTATAATTAAGTTGATAGTTATTTTTCATGTTATTTCTATCTTTTAATTGGTAATGTGACTTTTAAAAATATTACATGAAATTGTTTAGCAATGAATTCTTGAGCAGAATTTTTTGCAAAATTAAATATATTTTTAATGACATTTACAATTTCATTAATATTATAATATTAAACTTCTTTTTAAAATATTGCCATATTTTTCTTAAAAGTTGGATTACAAATATAATAATAATGCAATGTTTGATATATATTTTCATTTTTAGAGCCTCCTAAAGAAGATGGTGGGTGTCCTGTTACCGAATACAATCTGGAAATGGATTCTGGTGATGGTAATTGACTTCTATTAAAAATTGCTTGAAATATCTTTTGCATTTTCTTCATATCCTTTTACTTAATTGCCATACTTTTTTTTCTATTAAGGATTTATTTCTATATACTGTGGTGAGGATTTAGAATTCCAGTGTGAAAATCTTCAACCTGGAAAGTCATATTCTTTTAGAGTTCAATGCAGCACTCTTGGTGGCACTAGTGAGGTGAGTTATTTTCCCACTTAATTTATGAGTCATTATTGTCTTGAGATATTATCTTTGCTGCTAAAGTAAAACATCAGTTTCATAAAATATTGAAAGTCCATTGTCATTTAATTTTTGGAAATAATTTCTTACTTTATATTATTATAAAAACATATGAAGGAAACTTTAAACATAAAATTTAAGTTAATTTAACTTTCAGTCTAGTCTTTCAAAATGTAAAATTAAATAAATAAATAAACTTTAAAAATATTACAACATTTGATAGATAAAAAATTTTTTCTTCAAACTGGATAATGTAAAAATTTTAATTCTAGTAAGAAATGGAATTATTACCCATAATCTCTCTTGTGTCTGCTTTTAAAAACTTACTCCAAGACCTTGTCAGTATTTTATTGAAGAGTAATACAGATGTCGTACTGCTAAGATCTTGCGTTTCCACTGGTGTGGTGTGGTGTGGTGTGGAGTGGAGTGGAGAGGGTGTGTGTGCCAAATCAGGTGTTGTCCTCATCATCTGACTGCGGTTCAAAATTACAAGGTCCTTCCCAAAATAGCCCTGGTGTTGCTTTATAACAGGATGTTAATATAACTAAAGAAACTAAACATCGTATGATTTTATCTAATTGTTATTTAAACATGAGAATCAAAATACTTTGATTAAAGAGCTTTTTGGAAATAAATACAAGTGAATGATTATTAAAATCTGTTTTACAGAACCAGTACAGAATTTTAAGTAATTTGCAATATATTTTAAAGAAGATGAAGGGATTAAATCAAGAAAATTATGATAAAGAAGGAATTAAGTTATTATAATTTTTTGAATGCAGAATTTTTAGTAAGGTCCAGGAGAGGTATATAAACTTTCAAGCTGTAAGATCCATTAGATAGGAATGTCTTCTTTTTTTTTTTTTTCATATCAATTATATAGATATTTATAATTATCAGTAAATTTTATTCTTATGAAGGCAGGGATATTTTTTTCTTCATTTAAAAAAACAATATTAAATTGCATAAAAATATCTAATATGCATAGAAATGCAGATGAATTAAATATATTTGTTTCATGAGAAATATAGATAGAATAATTTATAAATTAGTCTGTGTTATAGATAACGAGATGAATTAAGGAAAAATGTGTAAAATTGTATTTCCATACAAAGAATATAGGTATTTATGCTTAGAAATAGTTTTAAATCTTAAGAAAAGAGAGAAAAATTTGAATTCCTATTGTTCTCCTTATGATCTTTTACCTCCATTCTTAGAAACACTTTATTTAAATATTATCAAGTAATCATTTGGATAATAAATAAACACACTCAAGCCCCATGAAATTTGAAAATTTTTGCTGCTGTGTTTAGTTATTTTTTATTAAATGCTAAATTATGTTTTAATTTCTACAGTTCTCAGAGATAGGCAGTGTTGTTACTATGCCGGTAATACCTGGGAAATGTGAACCACCAAAGTTGCATGGAAAACCTAAAGCTCTTTCTATACATTTGAAATGGGGTAGGTACAAAACTTAAGCCTGTATCTATATCATATCAAAATGCATGGTTAATTATATTTTTCTCCAGTTGAGCAAATGCATAGCAATGCATTTCTTTTAATATTTTCTTTCCTCATTAGTTATTATTTATGCATAAACATTTTTAATTGTGAAGAGAATTTTAAAATAGAAGTGCTGTCAATTTTATGACTATATATTGTTTTCTTGATAATTTTTTTACCTTTTATTTATTGACACTTGTGAGCTATCATTTTTTAAATATCCATTTAAAGGGTCTTAGTAATAAAAATAATTTAATTTAAACTTATATAGAAATACACTTCACCTTCCTGGATAGCAAGGATAATTAATATATGAAGAATTTTCAATATATTTGGAAAATTTAATTTTTTTCAAAACTGGAAGGTCATCAGAATATTTCATAAAGACCATTTGAAATTAAAACCTATTTGACCAATTCGTATATATCATTGTGATAGTGGTAGGTGCACTAGTAAAAGTCTAACAGTTTTAGGATTCGTCTGCCAGCTTTTATTGAATTACATCATGTTCTAACAGTTACTGTAGTTTTGGTATATAAAGAAAATAACTAAAAAAAAGTTTACAGATTGTGAAATGATCTATCATTGAACTTCTAAATGTAAAAATTGTACGACTGAGTGAAATTTATCATGAAGTAAAAGTACCATATGATAGGTCATTGGACAATAATTTCTGTGCCATACGGGCCAAATGAGAGAAGAGAAAATATCCATGATAAAGAGTAAGATGGCCAAATAAATAACATTATTGATGAATGTTTGTGCTCTGTTCTGTTTATGAATTCACCAAATAAGGTCAGCATGTTGATTTATATTGGAAATTTTCATTCGAATTGGTACTATCATTAATGAAATAAGAGATCACCTTAAACTCAAAAAACTGTTTGCAAGGATTGTGGCATGCAAATTTAGTGGCAATTATAATATCAAGTTCAATGTAAGTTTTTTTAGAGTACTATCCAAATGAAGGGGGAGAGTTGCTTTTTCATATTGTAATGAAGAATGAAATTTGCTTTTTATTTGTAACATTTGACGAGGAATATCAATATTAGAAGTGGCATTATGTTCATTCACAACCTAAAAAAATATGGAAATCAAAAATAGAAAAGATGGAATTTTTTTTTTTGCTTAAAATTGTATTAAAATAAATTATGCTTCAATGTCATAACATGGCAAATGTGCATCAAAATATATCTGTGTACACAAATAATAAAGCCCAAAGAAATTGCATGCTTCTGATAGAAATTTTTTGCAAGGAATAGTGATGGTGGTTGTGGGAAGGGGAGGAAGAAATTTGTTGTAAGTTTTAATTCTCTTTAAATTGGAAGCTTGTTGTGTACAATGATAAATGATAATTTTTTGAATAATCAAATCTGAGTTCACCCACATTATATTTCTCCAGTGAGGGAGGAAAAAAAATCACATTGAGGGTTTTAGTATTTTGATCAAAAGAATAAAAGTAATTGATTTTGCTTTTTAAAAAATTTGGTAGAGTCCTTCTGCAATTCATTCTTATTCCATGTGATAGTTTTAGGTGTAAAGACTATTAGTCATAAACCTAAGAAAGGTAGCATTCTTTTTTTAATTTGTCTGGTCTCTAAATATAAAATAATTTGCCATGCTTTAGTAGTATTCTCAAATGTCAACCCTGTACAATTAATTAAATTTCTTAAAAAATAAAAAGATTAGGAAAAATATTAATTTTGAAATATTCCAAATATATCAACTTACTTGATAAACATCTTAAAATATTATCATGATTTTTTTAAAGAGAAAAATATTACTTTTTATCATGTGTATTTATCTGAAATAGCATGAAAATGGATGATAAAAAATATAAATGAACCAATGTTTCTAACATTAATCCTCTGGATTGTTTATTCTATGTCTCAAACATTTAAAAGTGAGCTAAGTGGGACTAGTAATATCCAGTAAAATCGCATTAGTTTTCTGATAAGAATGTGAGCAGGATTTTTAAAAAAATCCCTTTTCTGTATTATGGATGATTAACTATATTTGAGATAGGCACCAATTACTGCTTTTGAAATCTAATTTTACTTCTTACATTTATTATGAGTGACTTCTAATCAGGGGATTTCTAGGAATACTACTTGAAAAGGCTGTTACACTGCATTGAAATCCGGATTGCTGAATGATAATATCAGTATGCAAATCCTTGCACAATGTTAATATACAGGGGTGTTTGTGCTCCGGGGAAACCCCGGAATTCCGGGGATTTTGAACTTCGATCCCCGGAATTTCCGGGGATCGTCGTTCAAAAGGAAGTAGGAATAATAATGAATTATTTATTTTGATCTGGGTAATTTTGTTTGCTTTGAAAGCAGAAAACGCAAGGTCAGTGTGTGTGGTGAAAACTTTTCCTTTCTTTCTCCAAAGGCAGTGATAATGCGTGAAAAGGGGGAAAAAACTTCTTTTTTGTTCTTTCCTTATTGCGAGTTATGACTCATTCCCCCGGTTCTCGGACATTCTCTTCTGGATTCTTTTCGGCAAGTAGGCGCGGCAGAAAAAAAAGTGGGAGACTTCGTTCGACCAGATGTGCGATAACGTGACTCTGGGTTCAAAGGTCTTATCTCTACTGGCGTGGCGCCAATAAGTAGAGAAGGGGGATTTTTCGCCGTATTAGCTATTTGTCATTGATCGCTTCGCAACTTTTTTTTCTCCGCTGTGTAAAATTTTCGTTTCATTTATTGATGCACGTGTAAATTTTTCGTTTCGCTTATTGAAATATTTTTTTATTTATGTACGCAAGAGAATTTCATTTAGAAATTTCAGCATATGAAACAGAAATTACCCCTTAAAAATTCATATATAATTAGTTTTACAGCATTAGATCCGGAGCTAAGAGGTAAAACCAGTACAATATTAGCTTTTGAAAAATTATCATCTTTTATGTCCCATATTTTTAGTGATAATGAAAAGTCAAAAGTAGAAGCTGAAATAAGGTTATACCAGAGTGATATTGATATCACCAAAGAAATGCTCTACACATCTGATGAAAGTGGAAATCAAGTCAAGTGTACAATTGATAAATATTGGTCTAAAGTTTTTAATTTAAAAGATGATTTCACAAATGATTATAAGTATCCTACATTGGCTAAATTGGTCAAAGCCTGCCTTAGCTGCTTCCATGGCCCATTAGTGGAAAGTGCATTCAACTTAATGGATACACTTGTCACTGACTATAGAACCTCTCTTAAGATTGATTCCCTAGATGCAGTGCAGACTATTAAATATGATTTAATGGCTTCTAAAGAAACCTCATGTGAAAAATATGGCTCAAAAAATCCAATGACTGATCCAATTCACAAAGATCTCTTACTGAATATGAACAGAAGTTGGAAAACATATCAAGAGGACTTAAAAACATGTATTTCAGATGAGTCACCTATAAAAGTCTCTGAAAAACCTTTTACATTAGCAGGAAAGCAAACTGCTTCTACCTCTGCATGTGCAGTTCTCGAGGAAATTTCTTCAACTGTAAATGAGGAAAATAAAAGTCAACCTTCCTGCAATTATGAAGTTCACCACATCAGAAAATAAAAAAAAAGCAGCAGAAATTAGATAATTTTTTTTAAAAGAATTAATTCAGGTAATTTAAAATATTTGCATAAAATGTAGTAGTTTATATGTTTGAAAATTTATGGTTATTAATTTTGCAAAAAAAGTAATTCATTGAACTTTTATAATTAGGTCATTCAATACTTCATAATTGTAATTTTTCATTTCTCCCCCCCCCCCCTCCTTCTCGAAACTCCAAAATGCCGGTAGTAAGTCCGTAAAAGTTTCAGGGGATTTTTTGGGGTCCCACAAACACCCCTGAATATAAGTAGCAAGGTTTTCTTTATTTCTTCTAGGAAGGGAATATATTGAAACTCTGGTATGGTTGACTTAACAAAATATATGTATAAATTTCAAAACAATCATTTTATGATGGATTAAATTTTCTTTATTTATGATTTTTTTAAAAATTTATTTCCCACTTTTTAACATATTTTCTTTCTTTTCTTTCACATTTTCAAAACCATATTAAAAATGTCAAATTGAGACATCCATTGAAATTATTATCCTCAAGAACATTCAATAGCAGCAAAAGCAAATTACAATTTTTTAAAGAAATTACTAGTAATTATATATGGAAATTTATTGGCAAGAATAATTTATTCCATAAAAATTCAATTAGCTCAGAACTTCATAAAAAATAATTGAAATTGAAATGGACTTATTAATTATGAAATGTACAAAACCTTTATCACAATTGTTACATTTTTTTGCTCACAGAACTTTATTAAATATAATGTAGGGATTTAATGATTTTTTCTTTGATTCTAAAGAAAGACAATTTATTGCTACATTCATAATATTATAAATTTGAACATGATAGAAATTTTAACTTATAGTGACTTTTTTTTAAAAACAAATAAGTTTTGTATAAGTTATGGCATACACAGATTAGGAAAAATCCTTTCATATTTTTTTCTGGATCATATCTCAAAGCAAATACTATCACAATGTCTCATGTCAATGCTAAAAGGAAATCACAGAGTCTCGAACCCTTTGACACTCTTAATAAGCCATAGAAAGCATCTTATTAGAATTCATTGTGTTGATTATCCACTAATTCACCTAGATGTCAAATCTTATAAATGGAAAGAAACATATTAAAATGCATTTGAAACTTTCTAGAGATAGTATATGTCCTAAATAATAAGCCAGCCATATAAACTGAACCTACGTTGTTACCAATCGCACATTAAAATATGTGTAGTATGTTCTTGATGACCTTCTAGTATGATGCTGAAAGAATTAAATATTGTTTCATCAACGATATATTAAACTTTTAAAATTTACAGAATTTGGTATAAATGTGACATACAAAATGCATGGAATTAAAAATTTAAAACATTTAAGTGTTCAAATTTTTTAAAATTAAATTATTGCTTTCAATTGCTTGATTTCATTTTATTCACACTTCTTTTCTTTTGAAATAAAAGTAAAAGTTAAAAAAAAAAAAACTTTGATACACTTTGTCAAAGAGTTTTAAAATTTTAAGCATATATAATTTCAATACTTCTCTTAAGGATTTATTGACACACACCAACACAGATTCACATTCTTGGAAACAGAAGAGCACTAGGATATATACATGTCAGAAAGATCAGAATTAAATAAGTTTTTTGAAGCAATCTTTAGAAAAAAGTTGCACTTTGTATGCACTGTTGAGAATGAGATTTACTGTAACAAATACAGAAATTTTTCCAATTACTCTAGATTTTAACAACACATTGAATAGGAATCCATCCATTATGAAAATTGAATTTTTGTTTCATGTTTTATTGATAGTAATGTTTTTGAGAGAATAACTTTTTCAATATTTGCCTTTTAGTAAATTTCCTTTGTTTCTTTTCATAGGTATAGAAAAAAATTGAAAACTAATATGATTTTGTCATTTGAATTAGAGAAAAAAAATTTTAAAGTACAAATCAAATGAGTTTATTATGTATATATAAGTATTGCTGAGTCCTATATACTTTTATAAATGCAGACAAGATCTATACAAAAACTAAAACATTTTCTTAAAAAACATATTGTGAGATTTGATCCAATTTTGTTCCTGTTTGCCTCTGCGTGCTTTATATTCAAATTGGAGGAAGAAGTTAAATTTTGGAGAGCAGGAAGACCTGAAAAAAGGTTTAATTAAAAAATTTAAATGGTAAAATTAAAACAAGGTCTTGCAATGTTTCCCATTCTTAAAACTTTTGATTTGAAAAAAAAAAAAAAAAAAAAGTGAAAAATATTTTGTCTATTATTTGAAACATTCATACTGTATATTTAATATATTTTTTATTCAAATATAGCATTGAATCAAATATGCTTAAATATAATTCCTAGTAAATTCTTGTATACTTTTTTTATAGATAGCTTTATTTAAGATAAAAGAAATACAGGAATGAAATTGGAAGAAGCTATGATATTCTATTTATAATTTACTGAGGTTACATTTACAATATTTTTTATGGTATTATTTACATTTACAGCTAACCCTGAGTATGATGGTGGTAGTGATGTCTTGGGCTATGAAGTAGAAGTTATCAATCCTGATGAAACTTCCAGAATAGCTTATAAAGGAATCATTGCTGATTGTGTTGTTGCCGGCTTATTACCTGGACGTAGATACAAGTTTAAAGTTAGAGCCTATAATAAAATTGGAGTTAGTATATAAAAATTATTTCATTTGAAATGCTATCTTTTTAACATTTATTTGCTGATGCACATGATACTTTTTCTTTTTACTAATTGTTTAAACTGCAGTATTCTATTAATATTTTATGAGTTCTTTCATTAAATAAACTGGTGTGATTAAAATTGCTTGCTTGGTAATAAAATTTTGAATTTATTTAATCTTAATTGTGGAGACTTAGGTTGAAATCTTTATTCTTTATTACCAGATCTCTTTGCAACTCAGAAGTAAAGGATATCAGAAAATAATTTTAAAAATCAAGAAAAATTGAATTTCTTATTATCTCTCTTTTTCCTCAGCAAATTTTGTATAGCAAAATTTTTAGCTGTCATAGATTCTATAAAAATGGAAATGATTATTAAATATATTTAAATTTTCATTTAATAAATTCGTTACTAATCAGAGTTTGAAATAAATATTCAACATTCAAAAGAACTTCAGATGTAATACATAAAGTAATATCCAGAGTAGTTTAGAAGCTAAAGCAGAACCTTAAAAATTGTGATTTAAATAATTTAGTTGTGAATTAAAATTTATTTGTAATTTATCAAATATCATAATGTTATAAGGTGTATTTTTTGATAATTTTTCTTAAAGTACTCTTTTGAAAAAAGTAACTATCATAAAAATTATAGAAACAGTTTGTAAAGCTTTTTGCTATTCATGAATAAAAAATTCTTGAGAGTATTTGGTTCATACAAAATTAAACTAAATGTAAATAAATGTTAAATAAAAATATGTGAATAAAAACAATAAATAAAAGAATGTAAATATTTGTATCCAAAATATGCAAACAAGAAAAGTACAGGGTGATCTAGAAATAACAGGAATTGTTTGGAGCCCTGTAACGTGTTATGTACTGGACGAAATATAACAAAATTTGGTCACCATACACATTAAAGTATGCAGTTTCGATTTATCAAGGAAAAAAATTAGTACCAAAAAACGTTGATTGGAGAAATCTTGGCGCTGCAATCGAAAACTTTATTATATAATTTGCTCATATTGGTACTTTGTCACATGACATCAAAGGTAAAATTAAGGATTGTGGGAATTTATGTCATTTTGCAAGAATTCGCCCGTCGATTGCGTTGTCACTACGTGAATGCGCCTTATTAGTCAAGCTGTTTTATCTGCGAGATGAAAAGACCAGTGCTGCTCTTCATGAATACTGGCGGTTAAAATAGTTATGTAGAGGACCGATGACCGTAACTAACTTGCAAACAATGGTTGAAAGATTCGAAACAACAGGAATTCTTGGTGTGCAACCAGTCCGAAAACATAAAGGTATCATGCAGGAACAAGTTGAAGAAGTTGCAATTGCCATTATGGATCAGGCGGAAGCTAATAAGCATGGTACCAGCAGTGTACATTCAATACCACGAAAAACAGATATTCCGTTCTAGATGGTGCAAAAAATATTGCATCAGATCCTGAAATTTTATCTGTATAAGATAATACCCATTAACTGATAACACTGATCTGAATCTTGGCAATTTCTGGTTGTGAGACTGTTCTGGTTCACTTAAAAGGCATTGTGTATCAAGGACATGTTCCTGACATTCCTACTTTAAAAGATCAAATAATGTTACATGTCAGACGGATAAATGTCGATACGCTGCGAGCGAAACACACACACACACACACACACACACACACACACACACACACTATTTTCTTAATTCTTTGCTTGCCTATTGCCTATTAGATTATCAGTGTGTGTGTGTGTGTGTGTGTTCTAGGTACTTTTCATGCCATCATAAAATTTCTTTTTCTAAACTCCAGTATTCAAATACAATATTTGAAATTATTTGTTGGTGGATGGAGTAGAAGGGAAACTACTTTAATTGAATTGTTGAATAATATACCATGTACTTTTTAATGTGAGAGTATTATTTTAGATCATCATTTTCATTGAATTCATTTGGTGGATAAATTATGATGTAAAAATGGAAAAATAATAAATCGTAAAGCAATGGTGGAATGAGGGTTAATATGCAGGAATGTCTAATCATATGCCGTTGTTCATGTTATTGCTTTTAAAATACTCATATCTTTTCAGTTTTATTATTAAAAATAGAGCTATGATAGATTCACTGGAGATATTATGCAATTCTTAATTGAATAATGAAAAATGCCTTCTGATATAGTAATTTTATAGAGGTTAAAACAGCTGGTGAATTGAAGAAATAACTATTAATTAGAAAAAGACATGGTTTTGAAGATTCTTAATAGTATTTAAGTACAACAACATTGAATTAATTATAAAGTGAATTATAATAATATCTTTCATGTAGTTGTGGCCTCGCTGAACTTTTTTCTTTTCCGGATGAATTGAAGTAATCTGCTTGAAATATAAAATTATTAATACCTTGCTTATGAACTATTACAAAATAATAATTATTAAACATATATTACAATTTTTTTAAACATAAGTGTGTATTCTAACAAATATTTGAAATGATGGAATGTTACATTTTGGGATTTGTTTTTCTCTATTGCTTATGTATTTCTAATGTAAAACAATTTGTTTTAAATATTTTTTTTGTTTATATGTGTGTGTTTATATGATGAATTGTTTTCTTTTAGAATGGGCCATGGTCTGAGCCTTTTGAAGTGACAAGTGGTGCTGGAGTTCCCGATTCTCCAACTATAAGCCAGGTTATACCTCGTTCTCCACATAGTGTATTCATTGTATGGGAGGAACCTTTTCACAATGGCGCCATTATTTCTGAATATCGTTTGGAGTTCAGGTGTAATGAAAAGGATTTTGAAGTGGTAAGAATTCATTTGTTTTTATTTATTTATAAAATTTAGAAATGTATCAAGCATTTTGTTTGTTTAAAGCAATTTTTTTCTTGTTCCCTCTAATGTTTTTTCCAATGAGTGCATATCTCCTTTATTACATGCAATATGCTTTTTAGGTATATTCAGGACCACTGTGTTCTACAGAAGTGAAATCATTGATTCCTGCCACTGTTTACCACTTCCAAGTACAGGTATGTATATTATTATTATTATTTTATTTTAAGTTATTTTTAATGTGCTTTAAGCATTATAATTTTTTTAAAAAAATGGTACAGTCAGTGTGTAGTAAGTGATGTAAAGATTTTTTTTTTATTATTATTTCAAGTGATATAAAGCTTAGTTCATCATTTGGGAAGGATAATGCAAAAAGAAAGGGAAAAAAAATCTGGTGTTGAGAGCTAATTTTATTTTTAAACTTTTCTCAATGATTTATTTTTGCAAACAAAACATCAATATAAAATAAATAATATTGAATGCTTTGTCTTTTTGTATTGTCTGCTTTGAATGATTTTGGTATTTGTAGCATGCATTACTTAATAAACACATAATCTAGTAGTGATAATCTAAAATAGAAGGGAAGGCATCAGGGTAAGGTTAAAATAAAATATTTCTTAAAGCTTATTTAATATTAAGCTAATATTCACAACTATTTAGCTAATATTCACAATATCTAATTATAAAAATATGCATAAAATGTTTTATAAATGAGCTGTTTATTTTGGAATCTTTTTTTAATAGCAAGATGGAAAAATTAATTGTGATTACTGCCAAATATCTTTTTCATAAGCATTTTTTTTTTTTTTTTTTTTTGCTTTAATGTTTGGAATCAAACTGATATTTTTATATAAAAAGGAGGTCTTAAAGCAGGAAATGCAACATTTTCTATTAAATTTATATATTGAGATGAAAAAGAGTGGAATTATTATAATTCTTTTTTTTTTTTTTTTTTTTGTAATTGAAATTTTTGAAAGTAGAATGGTGTAAAACTCTTGCATAAAATTTTAAAAATTCTTACAAGTTTATGCGTTATTATTGAAATATTTTATTGGAAACTACTTCAAATTAATTCATGAAATATTTCAAATTTTTTTTTCAACAAAAAACATTTTTGTTGGAAAACTTGAAAAACTTTTGTTTTGGCAAAAAACTGTTTTTTTTTTTTTTTTTTTTTTACTCTTAAATTGTAAAATAGCTTTTCAAGAAAGGTTTATTTCTGAAGCAGAAATATTAAAATATCTTTTGTTCTGGGAATTTATTCCTTTTTGCGTCTGTTAAGTTTTTTTCCTCTTCTTTTCTTTTCATTACAGTTATCTGTATTTCATTTAAGCCCTTTTTAATATATATATATATATAATCTCTTAAAAGTAATTAAATTTGATTTTCACCTCTAAATCATAACTTCAAAAGTTGCATTATGATGTTCCAGGAAGAGATGAGTTCCGATGAAGTGGTGCAGAATCTTCCTTATATAGCAGTATTCTGTAATTTGTAATGCCATTATTTTACCAGCCTAATTAAAAATGTTAAATGTCTTTGATCTATCTTATTTCATTTATCTGTTTTCTAGGCCTTGAATTCTGCTGGAGCTGGTCCTTTCAGTGAATGTGTGTCCTGTCAAACTCCACCCTCATCTCCAGGAGTTGTATCCACTGCTAACATCAAGACCATTGTTGGGGCATCCACTATTGCTCTGTCATGGAAGGAGCCAAATAACCATGGTTCTGCTATTCTTAGCTACAATATTGAAATCGGAGAAACCGTGCACACAACAGATGGCGACAATCCAGAAATCTGTATTGAAGGTTTAGTCCCAGAGACAACATATAAGTACGTTTTTATTGTTGTAAAGAATTGTCTATTGCTAAATGTTTCTTTTTCTCTTTTACATTATAATAGAGTTCGGAATTCACAAAATTAGTTTAAATTTTATTGTATGTAAGAGCTGCAGGTGTGTTAACTATTATGTAGTTGGGGCTGGTGCACATTAAATAAATTGTCATACATTAAATTCTTTACTTTTGTGTGACTTGGAAGTTTGGAAAATAGAATTCCGATCATTCTTTTGAAAGTCTAACCCAAAATGAAATACTTATCTGAAGTTACCAAATTTGTTGTGCCTGAAATTCTCTGGTTTGAAATTTTAATTGTTTGGGCTTTTTAATTAAGTCTTTTAAGATGGACTTTTCCTTTATGCTTAACCATCAAAGCAAACTCAAAAATTAAAAAAAAAAGTTTTAAACACAGTTTTAATAATATATTTAGCAACAGTAATTTCTATTTTAATTATGTATTATTTTTAATTTTCAATTCTAAATGCTTATCAAACTCTCTCCAAATTGCATCATTGGTTTGAATTAAAGCTTATTTATTGATTAACTGATAGTTAATATCCAGAAATATTAAAATAGGCAAGTGTACATTTAATAAACTTTTTCTCTCATAAAAAATGTATAGAATCTTGGATATATATATATATATATATATTTGTGTGTGTTTGTAAACATAATTTTGCAGGTGCATAGGCGGAAATAAGAAACTTTTGGAATTAATTTCAATTTAATTTACATGGGAGGCATTATTATGTTCAGGGAAGAAGTCATAAAATATTGTGTCGGCTTACATTGTGACACAAAAGCAAAAGAGAGAGAAATTTGTTCCTTCAGTGATTTTATTATAAGATATTAATAAGAATTTTTTTTGCTGCATGTCAACTTAGAAGAGAAAAACTTTGATATTTTTTAAAAAGATGCGTAAGTGTTAAGGATTTTCATTCCTTCACCATGGAAATCAATGGAGTCAGTAATTTTGTTTTGGCCATTTTAGAAATAATTAAATAAAAAATGGATCAGGAAATAAGAGAACATTTTTGAAAGAAGTTAACATGGGCTAATTTAAGATAAGAATTAGGATTAATTAGGTTTTAAATTGAATTAAGATATAATATTACACACACACACACACACACACACACACACACACACACACACACACATTGGACTTTGTCTGTCATCTCAAAACAATTAATCAGAATTTTTCTGTAAGTCTAGATTTTTATTTATTTCTGAAAAAAAAAATGTCAGATAAATATGCAAATTGCTTTAAGCATTCATTTTCATATAGCATTTAGAATTTGATGGAGCAGTCTTCAAAAGCATTTGAACATCATGTCTGAATTTAAATAAGCTTGAGAACAAATTTTTTATGAAAAACCACTTCAATTCTTCATGTAAAGATAATGTAGCATGCAAGCTGCCCATGTCTTTACTTAAAGGTTCAGACTATCCAAAGCTAATTGAATTATCCTTAATAAAATTCTATTTTGATCAAATCCTTGAGGATTTTTTTAGTGAATTTTGCAGAGATTAGGCTGTTTATCTTTTTGAATACAACATTGGTTCCAAGCCATATTGGTTTCTACCTTGATAATCTTTAACACCATTGCCAAGCATATTTTTCATCGTCCATCCAAACACCATTGTTCTGACTTTTTTGTTTTTACAGAAATAACTTTAAAATATGTTCTCATCAATATAAATTTTTAGTGAGAGAATAATCCAATATATTTTCTTCAAATTTATTATCATTCAAATATCTTTCAATAACAAGAAAAAATGTTGATTTAAAAGTACCTTTTCACTTACCTGTGTTGAAAAGAAGAAACCCTTTTTTTTTATTTTTTCAGTTACCATAGATTCAATTTACTATACATGTCTTTAATTCTCCAAGGAGCTGTGTCATTTGGCAAAGACATATTTTAAATTTCTTGTATATTTTTTTTCTAGCCTGCATTGAATTACGTCCTTACCATTGTTTAACTGATCACATTTTCATCAATTATATAATTTTTTTTTCCACTTTCAACATAAATGATAACTTATTCTTATGATGTTGTAGTTCATTTGGTTTTTGAACTTCAATCAAGAAGTTACATTAAGATCACTCAATAATTATAAGCATAAGTTGGATATTTTGTCTCTAAATAGTGCTTTAATAAAGATGATTTCATACCATTTGGTCAAACAACACATAATTATGACAGTTTTTTTCTCCTGTGACGGAAAATCCATATTTTAAATATTTCCTAAAATGCGTCCTTTTATTCAGAGGTATATTTATCAATTTAATTTTAGTTCTTACCTGAACAGATTATTTCAAAATTATATCTGTTGATACTGAATCATTAACTTGAATTTCAATTTTAGTTTGCTACTTTCTTAACATTATGCTACCCAGTAACATTGCATTTGTATCTTGCAAAAACTATCTGATCTAATAATAATGAAAATTATCTTATTCATTAAGATCAGTGACAAAAAAAAAAAAAAAAAAAAAAAGAAAGAAAGAAAGAAAGAAAAAGAATCCTAATTAGACATGTGGAAGGTGTGCTAAGAGTTTCAATTTTCAATTTCTTGTTCATTTTTGAAAATCAAGTCATGTCAAAATCACTTAAGCCCTTCACAGAGCGAGAGAGAGAGAGAGATTTGATTCATGAATTCTCATTCTCATTGTTCACTTTTCATCCTATCAAACAATGCTGCTAGCTTTTTATTTAATTTTAAATAGGAATTTCAAAATGAAGTGCTCTTATGGGATTTTTTTTTCTCCTTGCTCTTCTCATTTATCAATTATAAATGAGAAGAGCAGCAATAACTATAAATATAGAAGACAGTGGTGCCTAGTGAAGCTTTTGAGAAAACTTGTAGAATTGTTGCAGTATCTTTAATACTGCAAATACCATTCTAACTATAATCTGTCAAATTTGCCAAAAAAAAAAACCCCTGCTCATTTTGCCAGCTTTTGAATGAGTCTACAATAAACCATATCAATGTTCTAGTTCAGGAAAAATTTAATCTTATATTCACAATACATTGCTGAAATTTGCATGTTTCAAAACAGACTTTAATTGATAAGTTAGCGAATGGAATGCATGCAAATTTGCCTGTATGAATTGGATATAAAAATGTCTGTTAGATTTTTTCTATTGTGTTTATAACTTAATAAATCCACTCTTCTTGTTTGGCTTTAAAATCTTCTTCTTCATATCTAATTAAAACAGCAAACTTCTGTTGGACAGAAAATTAAAATCCGAAGTGACATTGGCCACTCACGAGTGTTCATTTTTCGACAAATGCTGATTTCGGTTATGTTTTGAAAATGAAAGACTAACTCTATCCTAAACCTGAACACTGATATTGTAGACTCATTCAAAAGGTGATGGAACAGACAAGTTTTCTTATTTTGACAGATTGTAGTTAGAATGTTATTTGTGTTATTTAGTATTGAAGATTTTAATTGACAATTCAATTTTCCATTTCACCAAGATTTCGGATTTATAGGTCAACTTTAAATCCAAACATCCAATGAAAATGATTTCATTTTATAAGATTTACTGTAATCTTTCAAAATATGTATTTTTATATGTAGGTATGTCAGAAATAGTTTTCTATTAAGATTTGTTTTTCTCCGTGGATTAGGATTTTTTTAAAGATAATTTAAAAACAGTAAAGAAAAGGAAGGTTGTAGTAGTTTTTTCTGAACCACAAGGACTCTTCTATAAACCTCTTTATTTTAGCAGATTAAATCAAATTTGGTCTCTATTGTATGTCTTTCTCCTTCTGTGCTCAAAATTCAAACCTGCTTTAAACATAAGCAATGGAAAAGAAATTTAGAAAGTGACACTTTCTTATAATTTCTTATACTTATAGTATATAATTAGGCATTAATTATTATATAATGAGATTTTTCTTTTTATTTGATTTACTTATGCATTGTTCTGCTAAGTAGCTACTTACTATTCTTTTATAGTAATAAATTTAAGAATTTTTATTGAAATTTTAGTTGAAATTCTATGATAAAGAAACTAGTTTAATAAAGAAATTTTTAAAAGTATGAAAGTTAATTTGAAAAATGAGATTTTTTTTCTTCTTTCAAGCTGGCTGATTCATGTAAATGCTACAATATTTATTAATTTTTATACTATCCCAGTGCAAGCCATTATTTTGCTTTTCACTTGAAGGGTTCGAATTCAAGCCATCAATAGTGTTGGACCTGGACCTTTCAGCTCCCCAATGAAAATTGTGACTAGAGGACTCCCACCTTTCCCTCCTATTTTAGAATGCTGTGGCTTTTCTTATAATAGTCTGCGATTGAAATGGGGTGATGGAAAAAATCTTGACATGAAAACTTATACATTGGAAATGGAAAGCCTTCAATCTAAAAAGTTAGTAAAATAAATTTTTAAATATAAAAAATTAACTGTATAGAATGTTGTTAATAAAAAAATGTTTATGAATCATTTTGTGCTTTTATTGTTATTTAGCATTTACTAGTGCTTTTATTTTGAAATTAACTGTTGTATTTTGTGCAGTACATTAATCTTGTACATTGGGATGAGCATCTGAAGAAGACACTGGGCAGAATTTTTTTAACTTAAAAGAAAAGAAACATCCTACGGCTTCGCTAGTAGCAGGAGCAGGATCCTAGTAGCTTCGCTAGCATATTGAACATAAGGACTGTGTAGATTAGAGGAACAGAACATAATCAAAAGAAAAGAAAGAAAGAACGAAGGAAGAAGCAGTCATACTGTTCTCCATACAAAATCTCAAGCAAGCATCCTTTTCCCAGCTTCATCAACTCATAAAAAAAAAAAAAATTCCACTCACCCTCTATCCATTCTTCAGGTTCAGAATATTTCCTGCCATCCCATTCACAAGACAACCTTTCTTGAACAATTAATGACATAATGAATTATCAAGGGAACCGTCAGATTGGAAAAAGAATTATGAAAAGTGTAAGGAATTCCATTGCAGAAGATTTTTAATAATTCAGACGATTTCAAAAACGCATACCAACAGTTAAGCAATGCAAAAGAATAAATATTTTCTGTTCATATTCCCATTAAAAATAACATTAGAATGTCTTATTAGCAAAAAAATAATCTTTTATTTATAATACAAAATTGCATTAAAATCTTTGATTGATATTTTTTATTATTTTTAATTTAACATTTTTCATAAAATAGTTGTAGTTCATGTACAACTCAACCACTGTAAAAAGTAGTAAACAAAACAGCATTAGAGTTGCTATAGAATCATTTCATTGGGTTACTATACTGGCGACAAACTCGGGGACACACTAAAGTACAATTCAACATTATTTTCCTGATATATCTCCTCATTCTAAAATCGCTAAAGACATTCTGATAATGCTTTTGAATATGTTTCATAAATTGTATTTTTTCAGGTTTGTGCCTGTGTACCAAGGTCCCGGTCATACCTTTAAAGTAACTAAACTTCAAGAACTTACTGCTTACAGTTTTAGAATTTATGCATCCAATGAAGAAGGTGATGGACCTTTCTCAGAGGTTTATACTTTCACAACGCAACGAGCTCTTCCTCCGGCTCTTAAAGGTAGTTATTTTATTCCTCTAACCTGCACTTATGGTTTTGAAAATGTCAGTGGCTGGGATATGTCATGGGATAATCAATTAATATTTTTGTAATTTTAGAAATTTTTTTATTGCTATTTTATATTTTATGTGTTATGGATTTGGATTCAAATTCTAACAAAAAAAATGTATTATATCTGGGTACTTCTTATTTATAATATTGTTTTATGGGTCACTGATCTGTTAGTTTTTACTAATGAAGAATATACATTTATAAGGAAAGCTCAACCATTTTTTGCATTTATTTGATATTATCTGGTATCTGTAATAAAAATCATGTGCTATTTAGTACCCATAATTTTTTTAATACATGTAATAAAAAGACTTAAATAAAAAAATGCAATATATTTTTAGAAATTTCATTTAATTAATTAATTTTAAATTGAAAATTAATTTTAATTGAAACATTTATATACAGATTTCATATGCAAATGGATGGAAAAAAATTGAAATTAACCAAATTTTGGGCTTTAAAAAAGATTGTAAATCATTTTTAAAGTCAAATAATTTTCAAGCAAAAATACTTTTAAAAAAATATTTACACACATAAACTTTTCTTTGCTTTAAAAAAAAAAAATTATTTTTTTCTATCCCATATAGTTTTTGCTGTTATTTTATTCTACTCGCAGCCTTCATGGGCTAACTGTTTATCGCATATGAAAATAAAAATTTAAATATATATGATTTAAAAAATTCTAAATTCTTACTGTTGTTTTGTTTTTGTGCCTTTTCATTTTATCTGTATATAATTCAAGACATTTATGATAAATATGTAAAATCAAGCATTTATTGTGTTTTTTTTTTTTAAGCTCCCAAAGTGTCAAAAATCACTCAGACTTCTTGTTATGTTGAGTGGCTTCCTGCAAAAGCAATAGGTGATGACATGCTGTCATATAAACTTCAACTTGGCACAAAAGATTCTGATTTTCATGTGGTAAGTATTTATTTAATTAAAAAAAGAAATTCTACTGTTGCTAAAAATTGGTGGAAAAAACTGTTTTAGCTCAAATGAATTTAAAGATGTAAAAGAATTTAATTGCTGGAACCTTGAACTTGTTTTTAAAGTATCAAAGGTATGTTTTTGTTCAATTTAACAAGTGAACAATTGAATGAATTAATATTAATATGTTGTTTCAATTTGGCATATGAACAAAATGCTATTGAGTGTGTTTGCTGCAGAAGTGTGTAATTTATCTTCAAGGAAATTTATTGTTGTAAATTTATTTGCATTATATCTTGTAAAATGATTTTTGAATTGCCAATCTTTATTTGTAATGAAAGAAAATTTTAGAATTTCTTAAAAATAACTTCAAATATATTATTTAGATATGAATATACCTTCTTTAGAAGTTTTGGAGCTTTATTCAGCATTTATTGTCTTGCATTGAATTTCTGTTTTATTTAAAGTGAATATATTTAGGACCTTATCTTAAATAAAAATGTATTTTCAAATTTGATTCATTTTCTAGGATTATTATTTTTACATACACATATTTTCTCTCCCCCCCCCCCTTTCAAATAAATATCTGACTCACTTATGAAAAATATGGTACTGGGGTTTGAATTTATTTAGGTTAAGTAATAATTCATAAGTATCTTTCATATGTATTTATCTTAATTTTCAAGTTGTTTAATATAGATTATCATAAAAATGTCTCAATTTTTTTTCAATAAAATTAATGAAAAATTAAAATTAATCAATCTTCAATAAAATTAATGAACAATATACTTTTAAACTTGGCTTCCTTCCCATGCAATGCAAATCTCAAGGGTAACTTTAGTTCTCTTGACATCGCAATTGAATGCAAATGGTGCTGAAAATGCTTAGCTTTTTCCACTTCACATTCCATTTTAAACTCTGGAAACAGTTTTTTAAACAAAGAAATGAACTGACTTGTAGAGCATTTGTTTCAAATAAGATGGCAAATTTAATTATATTCATTTTATTATACCATCTAGAACTTATTGAAACAAATTTTTAGTTGAGAAAGAGTTTGTTAAATTTATTTATATTGATAATTTGTCTTCATATGCATTTTCTTAAAAAAAAAAATATTAATTTTTCAAATATTCTCAATATGTTATTTAATGGTTTTAAAATTAATATTTCAATGTTTTATTTAAAAAAAAAATAAATTCTTAATTCTGATTTGAACTTACTTACTTCTAATATGTATTTTAATCTTAAAAAGATTCAGTGTTTAAATTCACAATTTGTATTTTAATGTTCATATGATAAAGTATGTACATGTAGTATTCTTTACTATTTATCATGCTGCACTGGAATTGAAATTTTTTCATTGTTCCTGTTATTTAAATAAACAATAAAAATGTTTAAAAAAATTAATAAAATAAAACAAATTTATTCCACAATGGATGATTATTATATAATAAATTTGATAAAATTTTGCATAAAATTTCATTGCATAAAGTCCATATTTAAGAGTTATTGTGTATCTAGATATATATTTGCTTGCAGTTGCTTTTAATTTCGGATCATGTTTATATGCTGCATTTATATTATAAGACCTGCGAAGTGATTAAAGCATTTTTTATTTTTATTTTTGTATAAGTACTTGATTCTTGATTATATATGTATGCACTTATTATAATCCTTTCCCCCTCCCCTTCCTAGCTTTACACTGGAATTCAAACTTTTTTCACCATAAACAATCTTCTGGCTGGTACAGAATATTCTGTACGTGTGGCAGCTGTAAGACATTGTAGTGATGGTGAACTTCCAGGTCCATTCAGTCCCTGTACAACATTTTGCACAACCTCTGTAATAACTGTTGAAACTCAGCCTCCGAAAGTGTACTCTATAGTTAGCAGTTGGAAGAACAGGGAACCCATAACGGACCAACAGTGGGCCGTGATCATTCTATGTGCATTTACTTTCATTGCCATTTGTGTTGCCATGGTCATCCAACAAATACTTTCTTAGCATGATGGACATAAAAGAACAACGCATTCCACAACAGTGTTTCTTTTTCCCGCCCTTTTTCTTCTTCCAATGTATTTTTGAAAAAAATATCCAGAAAAAGGAGGAGGAAGAAATAAAAAAGTAATAATTAATTTAAAAAAATCATATTGTACGTATGTCTGCTGTTAATATGTGTACAAGTTTTGATTTGGTAAAGTGTGACAAAGTTTATTTTCTTGACAAAGATGTGAGCTTGTTATAATGTGGAGTGTGCATTAAAAATAATTTTTTTGTTTCCTTTCTGGGAATTAAAAAATGAAACCTTGCTTGATTAAGACAAATATAATCAAAGAAATATTTTTCTAGGGAGATCGCTCTTTTATATATATTATATATATATATATATAAATATGTATACACATTCCTATTTCAGCTACCTCTCCTATCTCTAATAATGTTTTGAGAAGAGAGGTTGTATTAGTCTCTATGTGCAATGTGTTCTGAAATTTCATCTATGGTGCTGTTCTCATTTGTACAGTGTTGCTTCAGATTTGGGGTGTGCATGTAAGTGGTGCTGGCCTTCTATTGAAAAAAGATCTTTATCACTTAAAATCGCACATTATTTTACCTTGACTTATTTTTCTTTTATTTTATTTGACTATTGCTGTTTTTTCAAGTGTGGCATATTTCCTTCCTTTCTTTCTGTTTGAAAATGTGATAAACGTCACATCAAAACCCAATCAAACTATTTAATCTATATTAATTATTTTTATGCAGTCTTGGATATTTCCAACTGTAAAAAAGTGTATTTTGGGGCATTTTTTTTTTTTTGTATGTGTTTAAATAAAATGTAACCTATGCAAGAACTGGAGGAAAGAAAAAGAAAAAGGTTAATTATTTTTACACGTTTTTTATTTTTCATAGTTTATAAGAGTGTTTAAGGTATGACCTTTTTTTGTTGTTATTATTTTTTTCATTGCTTATTGATATGGGTGTTTACTGATCTACAAAAGTACATACTTCATCTTGATTTATTTCATTAAAATAGAATATTGTTTAAATAATTTTGTACTTAATTCATTATTTTTTATTCACAAGTTGTGTTTTTCATTATAATTTGAGTGCTGTGAATTATTTAAGAATTATATGATTGGGTTATTTATCATATTCAATACTATTTAAGATTAAAGTTCCTATGAAATTCTGAGAAACTTGACAGAAATTTGTGGGGTGAAGATAAATTTCCATTACCAAATGTGAATTAAGTAAACAGTTATTTAGTTGAATGTGGTTATTTGTTAATTTTTTGGGGATGCTTCTCTATTCATAAAATACAGTCTCAATTTTTACTGAGTATACTAATACCATTATATTATTATATATAATTTTAAGTATTGCTACTGAAGCAATATGGAATTCTTGATCACAGGCTTTAATATCATTAAGAGTATATTGAAAAAAATTCATATGTCAAAGTTTATTCATGTTTTAAATATATGTATTCTGATTATTGCCATTTCAATATAGTAAATATTAAAATCTGTGCTCTTTCGTCATTATAAATACTTTAGTGAAATCATTTCTATTTTATTAGAAAGGCCACATAAATTTTATTATCAAATAAGTATTTGTAATTTGTTATTCATAATTGATTAATAGTAATGTTAAAATTATATTAATTTATCTGTTAAACAAATTGCTATTTAAATTTTATGTCTTTTTTCTTCAAATATTTTAGCTTGTGTATGTTGTGTTGGCCAGTTTTTGAAATTATCTCAATTTAACTGTTATTGTTTTGCCCATAAGATCTTAATAGTATGTCATTACTAAGATAAATTTTCCTTTAACTGTGCATTAGTTTAATCTGAGAGAAATATTAAGTGAGATATTGTTTAACTTTTAACATTATGAATTATTTGCTGTGTTGTGAATGTATAATTTCAAATTTACGGGTGAATGACATTAATGTGTCTTGAAATTTTATTATGAATCAGAAATTCTATACTTTTTAAAAATGTAATTTTGTTGTAATTTTCTGGGAAGTACTTTTAAGATCAAATGAATATTCATGTTTTGTTGTAATATATGGTTATGTGCTGGCACGTGTATAATAAATTTTTTTTGTTTATTACATTGTATTTTATTTGCTTATTTATTTTCATAAATTGATTTATAACAAAAAAAGTTTGTACATAATTGATCTAGAAGAATCTTAAATTTTGGATGAAATTTAGTTACCACTGCTATTTTATAATTATATGAAGCAGGTCACTGAGAATTTAAAATAATTGAAATTTAGACTTTTGTTTTTTCTTTTTAGAATCCATTCAACTACTAATAATTGTATTTTACTTCTGTTCTTAAACTTTGCAGTCCCCCCCCCCCCTAATTTTTTTTTAAGTAGGAAATTAATGAATTCTTCCATTTTTTTTTTTAATGAAAGCATTGAATATATTTGGTATGAGAAATAAAGGGATTTTTTAAAATTTATTTCCTGTTTCTTTGTTAAAAGAAATTTCATCAGAGGCTATAAAGAGCCTTGATTTTCACAAAATAGGCATTGAATTTTTTTCTATAACTTGTCATCATCTGTTGCCTGAAAATTTGTTTATCCTTTTGGAGTAATAATTATATTTGGTTATTTGAATTTAATATTTCCTATTAGTTTATAATACTTATTATTTTTACCTAATACTGTTCTGTAAAAAAATTTCGATTCAAAATTGTTTAATTAATTGATATTTGTGGAAAAAATAGTTAAAAATAAGGATTATGTTACTGTGTATTACTGTAAATTTAAAAATTTTGAAATGAAAGCAATTTGAAATACATTTTATACTTTAGAAGAACAATTATACTTTTTTTCCCTTCTAAAACAAATTTTTTTAGGAAAGATATTAACACATGTAAAAAGTAAAATTTTCCATTTCATGATTGCTTAAAACTTTAGCTGTTGCTAAATTAATATAACATTATTGAAAGAGCAAATCAGGTCTTCTATTTATTTTTGAATTTCTTTTTGCTTTATGAAAAGATTTTAAATTGAATTTAAAACACATTAAAATATTGTATAATCTTTCAGTAAATAAAAAAAAAAAAAAGATTCATTCTGTTTTCATGACATCCTCTTATCTCTCTCAGCTGCAGTACAAAATTTCTTACATACTTGGTTATTGTGCAAGTCTTATAAATGCCATCATAAACATAACTTGAAAAAAAAACCAAGTCTTGCAACTCAGTTCTTCTATCGTAAAAAGTTTTGAGATCCATGTAATAATACCAAGTTGGTCAATTTATTCAGTCCCTACTTAAGGGTCCTTCTGTCTTAAGTTTTTACATAATTAGCTAACCTAACAACATCTTATAGTGGCCATATCAATATTGAAAATCTTTTATGGTTTAAATAAATAGATTGACTTGGCCATCTCATGAAAACACAATGTATCTTTACATTAAATTAGATTACATTAACATATTATATTAAATTGGATTGTTTAGTGCAATTGCCTAGTCAATCTATTTATTTAAACCATAAAAGATTTTTAATATTGATATGGTCACTATAAAATGTTGTTAGGTTAGCTAATTACATAATAACTTAAGACAGAAGGACCCTTAATTAGGGACTGAATAAATTGACTGACGGTATTATTACATGGATCTCACAACTTTTTATGATAGAACTGAGTTGTGAGACTTGGTTTTTATTACAAGTTATGTTTTTGATGGCATCTCATTTCTTTTTGTAGATTGTTTTTTTCTTATTCTTGTATGTAGTCTTCCTCTTTTTCTTTTCCGGTACTATTTCTTGAGCTTCAGCTACAGTTTTTCTCATAGCCCACTCCCTGTCTCTATGAGTTTTTCTCGTAAGCTTTGATGTTACAATTTTTGACAAGTCTAGAGAGTAAATGCTTCTTAGTCTGTTGTATTCACAAATTGAGGATTCCTGCACTTTAATACTTCCAAAGTCGACATTTATTAGATGTAAGCCGTCCAGACTTGTAATTCTCGAAAGTGCCACGTAAGGTTGATCGGATGTGAATACTGTAGAACCGATATCCATCAGTGCATTATTTAGACTTAGGCCCTGACTTTTGTGTATAATTATAGCATAGGCTATACATATGGGAAACTGTTCACGATGAAGTAAGCTCTATTAATAATTTCAAATTTAGTTTTGACCGGACTAAGCTCGTAAACATGTTCTTTATTAAATGTAATGTATATTTTCTTAATTATTTTTGTATTTTCCGGATCAACCTTTACTCTTTGCATTATACCGATAGAACAATTAACTAAACCAAGACACACGTCAATATTTCGCCTTAACATGACTTTTGCTCCTATTTTTATAATTATGTTCTCTTCCAGACCTGCAGTCATAGAAGCGTCGTCTTCACATTTTTTTATGCATTCACGAGCTCTTTTTATTAGGTATCTGGGGCATTCTATGCTATCAACAGCTTAAGTTTTATTTCGGGATGTGAAGAGATTTAAGCATTGCAGTATTTAATTGTTGACACATGTTTTTTGTAGGTAATAAGCAAATGGTAGCATCAGGAAGTTTCGAAAGGTGTTTAATTATTTCAATTAATCTGTTTTTATTTGAATTGGATTTGAGAGTTATTAATATAGTCGAGAGTAAGTCGCGGTCTTTTTGTGTAGTCACACCT
Source organism: Argiope bruennichi (assembly GCF_947563725.1). NCBI lineage: Eukaryota > Metazoa > Arthropoda > Arachnida > Araneae > Araneidae > Argiope > Argiope bruennichi. The sequence goes on along the minus strand of NC_079153.1, from coordinate 144,728,132 downwards.
AATCTTATTCTATTTAGCATTTCAACAAAGTGAGAATCATTGAGCTGTCGCATGTTTAATTGTAAGTTCATCGTATATGAACAGTTCAATCCACAGATTCGGTATATTGAGGGAACCTAACAAGGTGTTAGTTTCATCAGTTGATAGTTTTTCAAAAGGTGACTTTTCTCTTACCGGCGGAAGTTGTAAGAGATCGAAAAATACAAGATGTTTTTTTCCAAACCACCCATTCTGATCGTCGCTTGTGTCGAATATTTCAGATAAGCGTAAATGAATATATGTTAAAGTAACATTGCATATCATCGACACTTCGTCTATGATAAACAACATTACTTCTTTCAGATCTGATCTCAGAACTTGGAGCACTTCATCAGAAAGTGGCTTGTACTTCGTTGTTTGCTTGTGTTCTACAGGCAGCTGCAATTGTCTATGTATAGTCAATCCATTCACATTGAATGCAGCTATCATGTTGGAGCACTAACTGCCACTTTTTTTTTGTTTAAATACGTCTTAACCCAAACTTTCAGAGTTTTTATTAGAAAGCTCTTTCCAGTGCCATCAGTTCCACTCACAAATCAGCGTAAAACGTCAGCGTTATTATCAGTTGTGTCCATTTTATTTGTGATCATATCGAAGACTCTTTTTTTTTATTAAGTTTTGCAATCATACTTTGAAGATCGGTTTGCTCTTCTTCTACCAGATTGATTCTCTGAAAGTCACCCATTGCGTTTGCAGCTTCCACATCTTCAAATTGAATGATTTCAAATTAGATATTGTTACAAACTTGTAATTTTGCTTCCCAGCGCGAATAGTGTCATCATAAGAAAGACCGTTTTACAGTAATCTGTATTGGATGCTGTCGGATGCTGAGCCAGTGATCCCAGAGCTTGGTGACAAACTTGGCGACGAATTTGCCGACAAAATGGATAATGCTCGAAACTTCGAGAAATTTATCGATCCGTCCATTATTACACACATATTTTGGTTTTTTCTTGATTTATACACTAAACACTAATTGTATTCTAAATTTGAAGCTTCTATGTCTGCTAGAAGTGCCTTAGAGTTTTGATGATCGATCAATCAGTCAGTCAGTGACAAAATTCACAAACTTTGACTAGTTATAATTCTTAAACTACTGGTTCAAATTTAATGAAATTTGAAATATACCGTGTTTATATAATGCCTGCTTGGTTACTGAAAATTCTGGCTTCTAGTTTTATCCACAACGAAGTTATAGGGGGTCGAAAATGGCCTGAACTGCTTCGAGAAAAGGATGGTATGGCCGTGCCGTTTGTTTTTGCTCGACTTGGCGGAGGCACTGCCGTGCCCCCAGATAACTGCAGAAATGCACATCATCCCTTAACTATGTAGAAATTTAAAAGTTAGTTCAGTGTCTTCCTTTTTACTCTCTTCTGGAATTTTCCTTTAGATCTGGAAAAGCGTTACTTTTTTTTAATTCGTTTTAATAATACTGTGTATTGAAATGGAACATAAGAAATACTAAAGTTTTATATTTATACCCCTTATTATAAATAAATTATAAAACATTGTTCATCAGACAGAAAAATCAACATTTTGGAGAGCATGAAACCAGCACCCATTGGAAACAGTTTAAATTAAACAGACCTAAAACCTTTTTTATTGTATTATTAAAGTGAGAAAAAATTAATAATCTATATATAACTACTATACTTATAATGAAGCTTGATCCTCTACAGGCCAGACCGTTCGTTTTATCTTAATTTGGAGATGAATGAAAACACCGAGAATCGTTCTCTTTTTGTGCAATTTAAATAATGTTTCTATAATTAAAATGAATTGTATCAAATTAGCTTATAATTCACTGTTATGTTTCACCACACATGTGGATGTAGAGAAACTGCATGGTAAAAAAAGTACATTACTTTACTTAAAAGGGCACCAAGTTCTTCCATTAATCTGGTGAGGAAGTTTGAGAGAGGAAACCTTCGAGGATTGTCATTTGACCGCAGCTCAGAATTACATGATTGTCTTTAAATACATCTTGTATTGTTTTAAAACTGAACTGTTTTTTATTCTGTACCATTTGGAAGAGAGCGATTATCCCCAAATGTAATTGGAAGGATGATGTAACTAAAACAGAAAATGAATTTGAATTTTTTCCTGCTTAAAAATTTCATGCAAATTTCGTATTTTAAGATTGTTCTGTCTGGTACTCTTTTAGACATTTTGATTGCTTGTCCGCCAACAGCAAAGTACTAAAAGTCAGACAGCATTTCATTTAATCGAAGTAATTAAAATTAAATTTAAGTAAATTATCAAAAAAATACACCGTATATCGTCCCCCCCCCAAAAAAAAAGATTTTTCTGTGTCTTTGATGTATCTAAATGTTTTGTTTGCGTAATTACATATACGAATTGTTCGTTGCCCTCACTTTTATTTTTTCACCAATTAAAGAAGACTTCCTTTTTATTTCAAAATGCTAGTGGGTCGCTGTTTCAAGCAGACTTTCCCTATTCTTATCATCTGTATTTATTTTATGCAGAAATTTTATCTGACGAATTAATTATATTAACATTCTATTTTTAAAACAATACCAGGGCTCTGGGGTTAGGATGTCGGGAACAACACCTGAGCCGCGCCTTCTCCAAACTACCGCAACAGGGGGCATTGGCCCTGATGGATATAACGTGCATCAGGACCGCTTACACGGCGGTTCTTCGTTGGATTCGGGTCTCGAAGCCGAAATCTTGTTAACGCGGCCCTTGACCTAAAGAGGGCAAGAAATGACACTTAGAGAAATTTTTCGTGATTTTACTAAAATAAATTAAGTTGAAAACAATTCAAAGTAAATTGACCCATTCATAACAATAAGAGCCTTGTAATTAGTTATCTTAACATTCGTTTTTAAAATAACCCTTAGGTTTTTTTGGTGATTTACAAAATACCCTATTTTGACACAACGGGGTAATGCTCTCTTTCTACACTTAAGAACAGATTATTAAAATCTTTTTATAATGCGCATGGGCAGAACATCACAATTCTTCCTTTCTGTTTATAGAATGTCTATCCATTAAAAAAATATATATATTGTCAACCGACCATTGACCGATTTCGCCGACTTTTATTTCAGACAAAAGCTCATGAACTCTACAATGAACAATGCTATTTTTTTTAAAGAAATCCTGTGTTATAGTGCTGTAAATAATAAATAAATGTGAACTTTTATCTTAGGTCACTAATGCATTCTAATTACGTTATATGTAAAGTGCATTTAACCACTTCAATTTGGAACCCGATAATATATAAAATCAATTATTCTATAAATCAATGGAGAAAACTTTCTTCATACGATAAAAATAATATATGTCCCAAATTTCAAACAACTTTATGAAACTCTTTTGCTTATATTCCAAAGCCAAACGGAAAAACTTTGAATTGTAAATTTTTTAGTGAAAATATTGTCTTCCCATACCAAATGAGTCTTGTCAAAGTAACAACGACCGCTCAGGAATTCCCTCTGAATGAATTCTTTAGGTTATTATTTGAAAAGGTATACAGATACTTATACAGTGTTCCTTTATTTTCTCGTATGCGAAGCACAGAGAAAGTATTGTAATTTGCAAAAAATTCGAACTCCAGATTTCAGCGAATCTCCGCGTTTTAAACCTCCCTGAGGTCGGAAAATGCATTTTTAGAAATGTTTGCCCGTCCGTCTGTATGTATGTCTGTCGGACAGACTTCCGAGGTAGTCTGTCCGACCGTTCGGATAGAAGCGAACAAAACGAAGGGAGATAGATAAAATTCGGCATAACGTCTATAGTGTAGACATCCATCTAATTTTGATTCAAAAGGGACGTCTGGGGGATTTTCAGAAGGATATAAATGCGATAGCTGAAAAAGCAATGACTTTTAAAAAATCAAATATAATATGCGACTGCAATTACAATGATAAAATTTTGATTTCAATCGGTTAGTCTGCAACACAAATGAGATTTTCGGATACTATTAAACACTTAGCAGGAATGAATCGCCGCAATAGATAAATTCAGTATCAATGATAAATGGATGGCAAAGGTTAATATTTCGTAACTATTGAACGTCTATGCCATGCAAGACGTTCTCTGCCTTCACAATTCTTTTTGCGGGGGTGGGGGGGGAATGAATGGATCTTTATCAGAGAATAGCATTGTATAAAATCTTGCCGATTTTCATTACGTTTTTAAAAAATGTGTAATGAAGGGGGGGGGACATTTGCAGATGGTATTGCATATGGAAGGAAGAAATCCGTAGAAAAATAATAATTAAAAGTAAAAAGGAAATAAACAAATATAAAAAAATAAATAAATGTAAGTAATATAAAGTAATGAATAAAAATATTACAAAATAATAAATTACAGAACCATTAAGTTTATGAATTAAAATTAAAATTAGATAAATATTTAGATAATTGCTTATTTCTCGAAAATTGACTATATATAGAATAGCTATCTATTGTAATGCGATGCAAAAATTTTCTTATTGGCCATCTTTTATAATATACATGTTAAAATAGCTTAACAAGCTTCTGTTTTACTCCCTACTTATAAAAAAAAATATCTGAATTACTTTTTAATAATGTTTTTTTTTTTTTTTTTCCAAGACTAGATGAGATACTTTAAATAATTCTTGGTTTCACTGGTTTTTTTTAAATATATTTTTCATTGAGATTCTTATATTCTAAAACATCCGAAAATCAGAACAAACGAAAATCTCTCAAACTAGATTCATTTATCCTTCAGATAAATTTAATAATGTGAGTGATCTAATCACAAACTGCCGATTCTTTGGGGAATTGCATTTCGTTCCTGTGGAGCAGAAGTTGAAATTCCTCCTCAGATTGAAAGAATTTATTATCTAACTTATTTTATTCTCGACCGAAAAGCAATTTTCCCATAAAAGGTAGGTATGTTCGTAAAAATGATTCTTATAAAAAAAGAGGTAACGGACTATAATTCTATCTCCGTTCAGTTTTAAACTTGGTAGAATTCTGTAAGAGCTAATAACTGAAAAGATGGCTGAAATTTTCTAATGAACTTTTATCCCCTACTTTTTTTTTTCTGCAGGACGAGGGAAAATTGCGCCGATCTAAACTAAATGATTTGTTCCATCGCCTTAAGCTAACACATCCTAATGACAAATGGTTACTGAGCGCGGTTTTCTTTTTCTTTTCTCGCTATTCCACTTCTCTCTCTTCCGAGCCGCATCAGCACTTTTCTTTTGGGTCGCTTGCTGTACGAAACATTTAATCGTATTAAATGGAACGAGAACTTTCTGATAATATAAAATGGAAATATCGTTTACTGTTGATTATAAAATTTGATTTAAATGCCTTAAAACTTATACCTATGTAAACTTTTATTCTTTTTCATCCCATTTTCTACATCTTTTTGCTTTCATTTTTAATACCTGGAACATAAAAGCACTTTTTAATGGTGAAAACGTTTGACACATTTTGAGACATTAAAAGCTTGCTGAAGCCAATAAAAGACGTTAAACTGTGGTAACTGCAAGGAAGCTATGGAAGCACATTTTTGTAAATAAGTGTTATTCATTGAAGGTACAAAAGACTTTATTTCTTTACTTTTATCTTATTTACATTTCTAATAACGTCTATGCAAGTTGGACCCATTGCTCCCAACAGTGATATTTCTTAATGGCTGCGAAAAATATAGTTTTACTTACTCAAATTAAAATCAAGTATAGCTTTCATTTAATGTTTGTTTCCCTGCCTTTTTTTTTCTCTTCCTTCCCCACTTTCTTTCCCTAAATGCCTCAAAAATAAAAAAGACTTCAGTAAACTTCCCATACTGTAATAAAATGAAAATGAAAACTGCAACACCAGCAGAAAACGCATTATCCCATTGAAAAGTGCATCTACAGTCGCTGCCTGCAAACATCAAGTTTACTACTGAAACATTTCAACTTTTGATTCTCGAAAGATGCTGAACATTTCTGTATCGCACTGACTTGCATGAGATAGGGATGCACACAAATGCAGTTTCATTTTCAATTACGAGAACAGTTATTCACAACTGGCATGAGCCTGACATTACTTTCGAATGACTGAAAGAAAAATCATCAAAATCACATTCTGCGTATATTTTTAAACATAAAGAGACCTTTATATACTATTTTAGATAATATCAATATTTAAAAATATTATATATATTAGCTGACTTCAGTGATCAACTTGTTAACGCAGATTCTTGGCATTTTAGGCTATTTAAATGGTTTATATGGCATGCATTTTTATTAAAAAGAAAATTCACCTTCTTATTTGATAATACTGAAAAACATGAATTCAATTGAATTATTCTATTAAAAATGACAGCAGGAAAGTATAAAAATTAAAAGAAAAAGCATATACTATGAAAAAAAAAAATGTATTGAAATTTCTGCTTCGATGTTAAAGTCGAAAGAAAAGACATTTTAACACTTTTGAGTTGAACTGACACTTTCAAAACTGAATGACTGAATCAAAATTTTGACACTGATCAAAGTATCGGTTGATTATTTTGATGCATGGGTTTGAATTTCATAGCATTAAAAACATTGTTGCAGAATATGTATAAATTTAAATTATAAAGAAAATATCAAAATAAAAAAAATGTACGGATATGAATTTGATATAATTAAAGAGATAATATTTTGAGCTTTAAGATAGTGCCAAATCCATTTTTGTGAGATAATAGTTTTGAAGATGGGATAATCAAATTCATAGGCCATAATCAAATTTCATATTCCATGTAATGATTACCCATCTAGCAAACCCCCTGGGGGGGTACCTCGAAAAGAGATGTTTCCTGTAAGGTGGTTGGATCTCGCCACCCTAGGGGGTACACAAAAAGGTGGGGGGTATGGCTCCTCCCAACGATGACGAGACATCATTCCGTCGGGAAGAGTTGTACCGTGGCCAGTGATGGCCCGTAAGACTCAACCACAGTTCCCACCAGTGTTGCTGTTGCGGCGGTCCGGTCATTCAGTTTTCTTTATCCGTGTGCCTTTAGGCGGGTCGGAGAATCTGTGATATGACTTACCCATCTAACAGCGGTTATGCCTATTTCCGCGTTCGAGTAAGCTAGACCTCATTTCTATTACAATAAAACTTCGTTAAACCGTCATTGAATGGAGCAATAAATCTTACCGATTTAAGAGGAATGAGGTGGAGTAGGAAGTTTTGAGGGAAAAAAAAAAACACTGATATATTTTTATGAATTTTTGTAGGATTCGGAGACAAAACCAAGATTTTCAGAAATCGATGCATTCAAATGAATGAAGAAAACAAAACATATTTTATAGTTACACATTTTATTTTAATTACTTTGGTATATTAAAATAATCTATCCGTGTGGATTGATGAAAGTGCTAATTATTGGAATTACTTTCTTTTCCAATATATTTAAGGCTTTAAATTCTTCGTTTGTTGCGTGGAGTACTGTCGAACTTTCTCCAGGGCTTCGATTGTTTCTGTCTTGTTGGGTGAAGCATGATCTGTATGACTTCAATCTTCTCACTGAACAGTTATGTTTTTCTTCCAAAAATTCAGATTTCAAAGCTTTTATAGTAGTTTGTGAACAAATTGCGATGTCATTATGAATGTTGACAAACGCATTAGCGCCATTGACGCTGCTCCCTTTTTCATTTGCGATTTGCAGCCAAATCTCTAATGGTTCCGGGTCTATGATATGTTCGCTGAGGAATTTTTCGATTCCTCATTCTCTGCGTGTCGGAAACAATCCAAACAGTTTCTAAAAACTCCAGTCAGTTGTGCGCATAGTTAATCGCAAATAAAATTGAAAGTTTTAACTTTTCGTTCTTATCCAATACTTTTATCAGATCCTTTACAAGATTTTTTTTTTGTACTTTTATTTAAAGTCACGAATTATTCCTTGTTGTAAAGTCATAAGAAGTGGAGTTATATTTGGAAGAAGAAAAACAATTTCGATTGCTTTTAAATTTTCTGGTTGATAGGAGAAAATGATCGACAATGACATTATTTTTTTTCTGAAGCGAAAACAGCGTCCGGTATATGAATATGTCGTTCCCAAGTCATTATCGTTTATGCATTTGAATTCGCGTCTTAGTCAGTTGGGAGAGAATTGGCATTTTAAAAGTAGAGTGACTTTTTGTTTTTACTTATTACAAGTAATTTTTGTTCCTCATTTCCACCCATATTAGCTCCAAGTAGAAATGTCAGACGCTGTTTGCTTGATTTTCCAGAAGTGCCCTTAGATGGCAGAATTTTATCCGGCAAAAGACTATAAAATAAGTTGGTTTCATCAAGATTAAAAACATTTGATGCATTAAATTTGCGTAAAATGCCCTTGAGAATATTATTATTCCCGTCTTCTGTAGCGCCAACAGCTGCTGTTTCTCTGCAAATCATTAAACAAAAAAGACAATGGCTGTCTATGAAACGTTTCAGCCGACCGTTGCTGCTGCCGAAATCCTCAGCTATTCCCGTGTCCTTTTCTTTGAAAATCGCGGCATATTTGGCGCTCTCTGGGTTGTTTCAGTCACTGAACAAAAACCTCCTCCATCTTGATATTCTCTTTCTCTTCTTCCTTTTGTCTTTGGTGTCAGCTTCTTCAATGGCTTTTTGCCTTGAAAGATAATATCAATTTATATAATCCTGGGCATATGGTGGTCTTTGGAAGAAGCTGTTTTCGAAACGTTTGATTTTTCGAAAACGGCAATTGTCTTTTTTTTTTCCCTTTAAAGGCTAACGAGGTCATTTTTCTTTAAAAGATAACGATTTTCGTTTCCCTGACATATTAATCGAACCACGCAATTGCAAGAGAAACGAATAGCCCTTATAGCGGGGCCTGCTCACCAAGATGTGAAGTCACACTCAGCAGCGAGAAATGTGCTCTGAATGATTAGCAGCCAGGAGTGCGTGCAAGAACCCAAATCTCCAAAGTGGGTGTTGTATGGAATGGAACTCTTAGCAACATTAGGGACCTACAAGTGTTTTGCTGAAGTGACAAGTAGGGCTGGGCGATGACCGAACTTCATCATCGCAATATATCGTTCAACACATATCGATATTTTTCGATATATCGTGATATCATTATTTATTTCTAGCCATTAGAAGTTATAAATAGCATTTCTTAACATATTGACTGTTCTGAACGAATCCAAATAAAAGAACGTTTCAATTTATATAATAAAAACATTCGTTTCCTTTTGAGTAAAAATAGAAAATAATTGTGGTTAAACCCCTTTTTATAAAGTGTGTCAACGCTAAAGCAAGGTCTGTATGTTTAAATTCATAATACTGCGTTTTTTTGTGTTTTTTTTTCAATATAATAATTTTTAAAATTTTATCCCTTTCACGGCTGACTCAAAAAAAAAAAACACCCTTCAGTTCCTTTCATTCTTCATAGAAAAAAAACCGAAAATGACATAATAGTGCCTTTAGCAAGTAAGTTTAAGTAGTTTATGTCTCGAAAAGTTAATTTTGTATATGGATTACATACATTTTTATTCTTATTTTATTAGTATTTTTAGCAGATTTAATTTAAATATGCACTAGAATTTTAACAATAGGTATGTTATATAACTAAAATTATCATCCAGTTTACTATTTCAAACTCAAAAAGAGACGAAAAATAGTAATTCCGAAATGAGTGAAACATTAATAACAAATATTATAATTATAATTTGCTTATAGACAAATGATGTACTACATTAAAAATTTTATTAAAGGTCCTGATCTTGTTCAAATAAAAGAAAAATAAGCCTTTATATATCCTCATTAACATAAACTTAATGAAAAAAATAACCAAGTACAACGATGTGTCTCTGAATATTAAATTTCTAGCTAATCTTCTTTTTATTTCAATCAACCTTCTGGCATATTATAAAATTTGAAATGAAATAAAAAATTAAAATTAAAGAAAGGTGGGGAGGGGGTGGATAAAAAAGGAAGAAAAACCACTAAATAAAAGCAATTAAAAGATTGAAAAATCACCACTAAAATATCTTTACATTAAAAACAGAAAAATATTAATTTCACAAAAAATTTCCTAAGTCAATTGAATGCAGGAATTTTTAAATCAATTCAAAATACTGTGTATGTGAAAATAAAAAAAAGAACACGAATAAAAACAGGAAAAAAAAGAAAATTCTTTTAAATTGCGTGAAAGTTTGAAAAAAGCGCAAGGTTCAATTACATTAAGTGAAATAAATTGTGGTAATAAAATTTATTCTTTAAAAACAATCTCGATCTTAGATTATATATATATATATATATATATATATATTATCTATAGTGTAATAAAAAATATATAATGAAATTGGAAAAGAGCATTTATAAATGATATAAAACAAGAAAGATTATACACTTTTAGAAATATAAAAGCGTTTACTACAGAAAAGGATGCAGATTAAAAAAAAAAGAAGAAGAAGAACAATACATATTTTCTACCGATATGCAAAATAATGCCTTGAAATTCTCCAAACTATTCTAGAACTGATTCTCAACTGTCATAAAAATTTGATCTCTATCAAAATTACCCGAAATTGGATAAGTATCGAAAAATCGATCAAGACCAGTTGAGCACTCAAAATTGTTTTGAAACGAATTCACCAGGCAATTCAGCCGCCAAGCGAAAACGATGGCATAACGATTACAGCAGTTTTTGTTTCTTATGCGTGTACGCTTTAATATGAAAATCCAAGCTGCGAATAAAATTGTGGATTTAATATGAATGAATCCTTTTTGCTTTTACTTCTGAAGATGAATATTTAGCTATTTAGAGATTAAACAACTGGCAGTCAACAACCTTCTGATAACCGTAATTATTTTTCCATAATGGTATCATTTAGTTAGGGAACAGAAAACAGTTTATTCCAAAATGAAATGCATAAAACAAGTATTTTTATATATCAGAATATGACAATATTTATAAAAATATTAACAAAAATATATATATATGAAGGTGAAAAAGAATGAAAAGCAATAAAAATAAACACTTATTGTATCACGACTCATCTTGAACCATTATTCATGATCTTGATATCATAGATCGATATTTTTCGAAAATTGGCATCGAAAATTTAATTTTTTTCGATAAATCCGAAATTGGCTCAGCCCTAGTGACAAGCGAGATCGAGAATTTCCTATGAAGAGATGAGGCTGAGACGACATGCGAAATGGAGAAGAAAGAGGTTTTTTGTCTTTTTTATGGGTTATCCAAAGTAGAATTAAATTTGGTGGTTGGTAAACGCATTTTGTGTACGACACTTCGTCGGGACAAAAGGAAAACGACAACTTAAACGGAATGTCACCTTATCCGACTTATTGAGATTTTAACTGCATTTTGATTTTCAATTTTGGAGATACGGCGAACTTTCTGCCGAGCAGTTTTAATGTTATTCTGCAGCTCCATAAACCAGTTAAGTGAATGGAGAGCAACTGTAAAACGTTCACTGTTTCTTGATGCTGTAATAGCGTTTTAAAGGAAACGGTTTGATCTTCTCGGTCAGATATTACTGACTTCAATTAATACTCTAAACTATATGAACTGAGTTCATGTCGAAATCGGAAGAATCATTGACTGATAAAAATCAAAGCGACATCAGTATTTTGAAACTTATGCATGAGTAACAGTTTTTGCAAAGTTTTGGAGAAAATGCAGCATCGTCAATTAAAACTCTTAGCTGTATACTTGTCAACAGCTTAATTCCTTCTTTTCCTCATATTTATATTGCTTCATGTATTTTATGAATAATTTCAATATCATAGTTACAGTACTGAGATTGTTTTCAAAGCTGAAAATAATTACAGTTTTTTGAGATGTACTAAAGCTTTAGAGAGATTAATAAATCTTTTAATTTTTTCTATTAAAAGTGATATTTTGCAAAAATTGGATAAAGATTTATTTATGAAACAAGTTGCTAAAAAACAAAGCACGAAAAGTTTTTAAAAAATTGTGTGTGTGTGTAAAATTTATTTGTTTAAAGTACGCATATTATATGCATCGTCAACATGATCAAACATAGTCTATGTAAATATAATTACATTGGTATAATTTAATGTTAATAAATAATTCATAATATTAATAAAATAGGTTAAAGTAAAGATTAGTGTGACCCCGGATTTTGTCGCCAATAGGGCAATTCAACGAAACTCTTTTCTAGCAACTTTGTTTGTTTGTTTGAATGAGGGGGATTTAGGGATTTTTAGCTACAAAGGCTGTCATCCCAGCGTTCAACAATATCTCTAATTAATAAATGTTAAAAAATTTCAAGTGTTGAAGGAAAATATGGAGAGAGAGTTTATCTGCAAATGCTTTGCTCGTGAGTTTGAAATTATAGCTTGAAAGAGAGTTGAGGCCCAACGTCTGATGCTTGAGTATTTTCGACAGTGCAGTAAGATATGATCCAAATTATTCAAAGATTGGCATGTTTCGCAATTTGGTTGATTCGGCAGGTTAAAACGATGTAGAAGGCCAGGTGTGATGTATGTTTTGGTAGATATTCTAGCGCAAATGATGTCTTCTCTTCTATTTCTTGTCCATTTAGCAATATTTTTTATGTCTGAAATTTCATCAAGAATTTCATAATATTTGCTCTGTCTTTAGCTGTCTGTTGTTTTTCTTTTTGAGATTTGTTTGATGCGTGAGATGACGTCTTCCGATGCGATCCATTCAATGCATGGGCTGGTTTCTGTTACTGATTTTGCGATCAAGTCCGCTTTTTCATTCCATAAAATTGTCGAATGCCCTGGGATCCATAGAAAAGTAATATGTTGGTTAATCTGAGATTTTTCCACAATTTTATGAATAATGGATGGGGATTTATATGAAAATTTTTGAAGTGCTGTAAGAGCTGAAAGACTATCTGTAAGAAGAAGTAAATGTTTCTCAGGAACGGAAAGATAGTCCAGAGCCTGGCAAATTGCAAGAGCTTCAGCTGTAAAAATTGAATTGATGTTGTGGGTTCGAAAAGCAAATTGAGATAGATCCGAAATGCCGGCGATTGAAGTTAAGTTTTGCGATTTCGATGCATCAGTTGCGATAATGAAACATTGTTTGAAGTCCTTTTGAAGCGTTTCTTGAAAACTGCCATTAATAGCTAAGTGTGGGAGAGATTTGTTTCGAAAAGGGCATTTTGAAATAATAATACTGCAATTTTCTCTTGGAAGTTGCAAAAAATGTTGATCAGAAATAATGCGATTCCAATTAATGTTTAGATCAGAAAAAATTTTATCCAGAAAAATTTTGCCCTCTTCAATAAGAGCAAGATTGAAATGTTCTACATCTAATTTGTAGATGGTGGAGAAGGAACTGATAGAAATCTGCTTAATGAGAAATTGTAAGGATAAACGTTTCATTTTTTCACTGAGAATTTCCTGATTGGAGATGTAAAGGAGAGCTTTATTTGGTGTCCACTGTGGAACACCAAGTGATATGCGAAGTGCTTTGGTCTGAATAATATTACATGCTTTCATGTGAGTTTCTGGAAATTTGTTGATAATGGGACTGGCGTAAAAGAATAAGCTGCAAATGCTATTGTCTATGATTGTGATTAAATCTTTTGTTCTTGGGCCATAATGTTTATATGCAAAACCCTTTAATGCGTTGATTTTTTTAAAGCTTTATTTTTAAATTTATTTAAAATCGATCCGTTTTGATTTCTTTTTGAAAAAGGAATTCCGAGGAATGTAATTGAGTTTTTCCATTGGATGTTCGTTCCTTCAAGTGAGATATTTGGGTGGGTAAAATTAATTTTGTTTGAAAGATCGGCAATGTAACTTTTCTCTGCATTAACTGAAAGCTTCCAATACGTACACCATTGATGTACGTTTTCCATTGTTTTTTGTAATTTCTTAGTAATAAGTTCAATAGACTGGTGCGAGCAAAAAATAAATATGTCGTCCGCAAAGATCAAACAATCAACTTCATTTTCAAGAGTTTCAAAAAAATCCGATATAAAATTTGCCCATAAGATTGGCGAGAGGACACCACCTTGTGCTAATCCTTTGTTTGTAATTCTTATGTCGGAGAGTGTTTGTCTCCATCGCACTTGGAACGTACGGTGACTAAGGAATTGATACAACCAAGCGCATATCTTCCCGCAGATGCCCAATTCCAAGCATTTATATATCAATCCATCAATATAAACAGAATCATAAGCTTTAGCGATGTCGAGACTAATACCAATGAAATGTTTTTTTTTTCCCTCTTTGCATTTGAAATGCTGTAATATAATGGGTAAGTGGCTGCCCTATTGTCCTTGTATGGTAAAAAACCAAATTGTTTTGGATGAAGTTTTTTGTTCTTTGTAAGAAAATCAGTAATTCTTTTTCATAAGATACGCTCAAAGATTTTGGAAAAAACAGATGTTAGAGCTATTGCCTATATGATGTTATCTGAAGCTTGTCTTTATTTGGTTTTGGAATGGGAATAATAAGTGCATGTTTCCATGTTTTGAGAACATATGCTGTGTTAAAAATCTGTTGAAATAATTGAAGGATGTAATAATTTGCATTTTTTCAAGTTTTTAAAAAAAGATGCGGGAATATTGTCTGGATCTGGTGTTGTTGTTTTTGATTTTTTAATTGCGAATTGTAATTCTTCCATTTGTAGTGCTCCGTTTAATTCGCTTTCCTGATTGTCCGTAAACTGGATTGGTTATGGTTCGTGAGAACTGGAATTGTTGGCATAAAATTCTGCGAACAGATTACTTTGCACGAATGGGTTTATGATAAAAGAATTGTTAACAGAAATGGTGTTGAAGGAGTTATTATCTTCATATTGCTGATTCAATTTTCTTAAGATAGAATAAAATAAACGAGGATTTCTTGCACGATTACATAAGTTATCCCAAATTTTTTGTTTTGCTTGTTTACTATAAAATTTGAATCTGCTTGCAAATTTTTTGTGAAGAATCCAAAATTTAGTTGATATGCATTTTAATGCTTTCTTCCGATATATGATTTTAAGGTTGTAAAGTTTGTGACAGGTTTTATCCCACCAGGGTGGGTATTGTTTGTTATTCAAAGGTATTTTTCTAGTATTATTGGATATGATTTCTGAAATGTTTGATGAAACTGAGTCTAGGTTAAGATATTTATCTTCAAAAATTTTTTCCGATTGAGAAAGAATAGATTGCCATTTAATTTCTGTGAGGAACTTTTGTTTGTTCCCCTCAGGGGCTCACCTTCTTTAGGTGAGTACGGGTGTCCCAATCCCGAGGTACCCAGGGATCTTTACTCTTTCTTCTCTCTCCTCTCCCTTTTCTCTTCTCTCCCTTTCTCTTTTAATCCCCCTCCCCCTTCTGTTTTCTTCATTCTTCCATCCCTCGACGGTAAGCGAGGGAGCTCTCCATGAGAAGCTGTCGCCGCTCTGTTTGCTTCTTGCTTCTCATGGGCAGCCAAAAACCCCACGTGTTTGCCGTGCGTGGCGACCCTTTAGATGGGTGGTACATTTCGGTCCCTGATGTATTAATCGGCCGGTATCCCAGATGTTTGACTGGGCTGCTCAAGGGGATCGAGCGAAGGGGTCACTCCTTGGGCTTGGCGTTAAGGGTGGTCACTGTCCCCGGGGGTGACTCTCAGCGTATAGGTTCCGGCTAGCACCATGGTAAGCGCCGAGGCTGGGAATGTCTGGAGCCGGTGGCTGCTATCCCTTGTTGGGCTCCGTGGTGGGCGGTGCCGTCGGGCCCGAAACCTTCTCTAAGTCGCATGGCTTCTACTATTTCTAACCATTGTAATGGTTTTTCTAAATTTTTTGTTATAAGTGCTGAGAAAAGTTCGTTGAAATTTGTTTCACCAATTGTTATTCACAAATGTATAACTAGTCTCATTGGAGAAGTTAGCAATGTAAAAAAATTATTTAATGGTAACCTTCTTATAGAAGTGAAAAATAAACAGCAATCAGTAAACATAGAAAAGCTAAAAATGATAGGGGAAACCCAAGTCACTGTTGCAGCCCATCGATCATTAAATCATTCCAGAGGCGTTATATCGGAAAAAGAATTTCAGACAGACCATGAGGAAGACATTCTAAATTGCCTCAAGGAACAAAATGTAATAGCTGTTCGTAGAATCACGATTAAAAAAAAACAATCAAATCCTACCTACAAAGCATCTTATCTTAACATTCAACACTCCTGTTTTACCAAAATCTGTGAAAATCGCCTATATAAACTGTTCTGTTAAACCATACATACCGAATCCCATCCGATGTTTCAAATGTCAGAAATTTGGACACACCATTACGGCATGCAGGGGAGACAAAGAAATTTGTGCTCGATGCTCCCTTCCTGATCATAATAGTAACAATTGCACTTCGACAACACCAAAATGTTTCAATTGTAGCGGTGACCATCCGGCATACTTCCGATCATGCCCACGTTACAAAGAAGAAAAAGAAATTCAAACAGTTAAAATCACAAAAAAACATACCTTTTCCAGATGCTCGAAAAATAGTAACAGACAGAACACCTAAACCAGGTCTCTCGTATTCTGCTGTATTAAACTCAACAACTGAACGAAATTCGCAGCCAATACCTAAACCGACTGTTAATAATCCTGTAACACCTTCAAATACCAACCCAGATACTGTAACAATAAAAAGAAGTGATTGGCTCGCACTTCTTGAGATAAAAAGATCGTATGAAGAAAATTCCTCCCAGCCTCCTAAAAACGTTAAGCGAAAAAAGATTTTGAATAAAGTAAAAGCTCGTCAACATCTTGAAAAAGAAAATAAAAAACATCAAATCGAGGAAAAGGAAGAACAACTGAAAATTCACCCATCAGACGATTCTATAAGTAGCATGGATGAGGACAAAGTTAATTCTGATTCTACTCACATGACATCCGAACATTTTAAATCAAAATTTTTTAAAAAACCCAAATAATGGCTATTCATTTAATCTCTTGGAACTGTAATGGATACCGCACCCATTCTGATGACATCAAATCCATTTTGAATAAATATCAACCAGTTTGCTTAGGGATCCAAGAAACGCATCTCAACTCTATGACTGACGTGAGAATAAAAAATTATAAAATAAATAGAAAAGATTATTTATAAAATGCTCGTGCTTCTGGAGGTGTCGCCACTTTCATACCCAGCTGTTTTCCGTCCAAGAATATTGATATTACTTCTCCACTGCAGGCTGTAGCTGTACAAATTCAGATCAAATCTGTAATTACCGTATGTTTTGTGTACCTTCACCTAATGACACCATTCACCAGAATGATCTTGATGATCTTATCAAACAGTTACCAGCTCCCTTTATTATTCTTGGAGATTTCAATGGGCATAATACGCTTTGGGGTAGCACAGATACAAATGCAAGAGGTCGACAGATCGAAAAACTCATTGATGACCATTCTCTTTGTCTTTTAAAGGAATCTTCAAATGTTACTTATTTTCATCAGGCAAATAAAACGTTTCACACCATTGATCTTGCCATTTGCTCACCTTCACTTGTTCCCCATTGGGATTTCTCAGTTTCAGACGATCTATTCAATAGTGACCATTTTCCCATTATTTTAAAATATTCAAAATCTGATGTTAGCCTTCCCAGGAGACCTGAGCGTTTTATCTTTGACAAAGCCAATTGGCAACTTTTTAGATCTCATTCCGAAATTACAGAAGATATAGTAAAACAGCCAAATATTGATAATGCAGAAGATTCAATAACAAAATGCTTGATAAAAGCTGTTGAAATAGCCATTCCGAAATCCTCTGGAAATTTGCCAAGGTTTTACAAACCCTGGTGGAATGAAAAATGCGCTGCTGCTAAAAAAGCACAAAGAAAGACTTGGGATAAATTCAGAAGATATCCTACCACCCCAAATTTTATTGCCTTTAAAAAATCTAAATCATTTTTTAGAAGAATTAGACGAGAGAGTCAGTTTAACTCCTTCCAAAAATATGTTAGCTCCATCCACGGACATTTGTCTTCCAAGCGCATGTGGGAAAAAGTTAGGAAAATTTTAGGGAACAATAAATCATATCAGAAACTTTCATTCTTACACAGCAATGGAAATTCCATCACTGATACAAAAGATATAGCGAATACATTGGGTACAGCTTTTGCTAATGCCGCCAGTGAAGAATCGTATCCTCAAAGTTTTATTACCTATAAAAAACAACAAGAAAAAAGAAAAAGAAACTATCAATCCGTAAATAAACAATGTGCAAAAAACACCTATATAATTTTTCTGAATCTATATAATAAAATATACATTGTATTTAGAGAGCGCTAATGCTGCTACAACTAAAACACAAATGAACTTAACCAAAATTAGAAATAAATATTAAGTTAACAGCCAAGGAATCAAAAAGAAAGATTAAATGAATCCGGCCCGAAGACTTTCTCAAGGGTCACCCTCAGGCAAGGATTCAAACCAGGGATTTTTTCTGTGAGGGGTCTGACTTTCGTCCAACAAACTGACCCCTCGTGACCCGAAAATCCCAGAAAATTGAGGTTTTGGAGATAAATTAGTATTACAAGATTAAAACAAGTAAAAACACTAGCAAAAAAACAATCCAAATAAGATCACAGCAAATCAAACCACAAAATACATGAAGATAGAACCAATATAGTAATATAAACACAAGGCAAAATACTTACAAATTGAAAGTACAAATCTGAAGAAAACTACTTGAGGTTAAAACGTGCTATTGTAGATGCATTTCGTTAAACTAAACTAAAATTTAATTTTTCCACGTTTAATGCTATATCCGCCTATCACGTTTCGTCATAATGCATCGTCATCAAACTTGAAGCGCCATCTATTAAATTAAAACTCAAAGCTAACAAACCGGAGGAAGTTAGAAATTAAACAGACCCTCTCTAATCAAAACTTCTATATTGCAAAAGTTTTTGGGAAATTCGTTAATAGTTAAATTTTTAATGAGATTGTTTGTTGCTAAAATATAAGAGCTTTTGTTAATGCAAATTTTTTAATCCTGTTAAATTGTGAAAATATCAAATTTTTGAAAATTTTAGAGTTTAAATTAGAATGGTATTTACTAAGTTTAATTATTTTAAAGTTAAATTCATCCCTTTTATCATAAATATCTATCAAAGTTTTTCCATTATCAATTTCTATATTTAAATCTAAATAATTAGCTTTAAGTTGATTTTCGTTTGTTTGAGTTAAAACTAATTCTTTTGGGTAACAATTAATAATATCATTAGGATTATCCACATTTAACAAAATTAAGTCATCAATATATCTCCAGCCTATTATTAAGTTAAGTTTAATTATTTCTTTTTCATAATAATGTAGGAAAATATTGGCTAACGCACTTGAAAAAGCTGTTCCCATTGGAATTGATTTTTCTTGTTTATAAAAATTTATTCCGTTAAAAACATAGTTTTCTTTAATATTAAATTTACATAACTCTAACCAATTAGTTTTTGTAATAATATCTCTATTTAAATATTCCTCATATATATTAGTACAGACATCTATTAACGTTTCATGAGGTAGATTAGTGTATAAATTTTCAAAATCATAAGTATTAAGCTTGTTAATATTGTTATCTTTTAGAAAGTCCAAAATATCTTTGTTACTATTGATAATAAAATTATCTTCCTCTTTAATTTTATTTAGGACAATTTTTAAGTATTTAAAGAAATGTTTTCCCGTATAGCAATTGTAACTGCCGGTGCTAGAAGTTACGAATCTAAAATTTATTGGTTTTTTATGAAATTTTATTGTTGGGAAGAGGTAAAAAAATTTGCAATAACAAAAGCTCTTATATTTTAGCAACAAACAATCTCATTAAAAATTTAACTATTAACGAATTTCCCAAAAACTTTTGCAATATAGAAGTTTTGATTAGAGAGGGTCTGTTTAATTTCTAACTTCCTCCGGTTTGTTAGCTTTGAGTTTTAATTTAATAGATGGCGCTTCAAGTTTGATGACGATGCATTATGACGAAACGTGATAGGCGGATATAGCATTAAACGTGGAAAAATTAAATTTTAGTTTAGTTTAACGAAATGCATCTACAATAGCACGTTTTAACCTCAAGTAGTTTTCTTCAGATTTGTACTTTCAATTTGTAAGTATTTTGCCTAGTGTTTATATTACTATATTGGTTCTATCTTCATGTATTTTGTGGTTTGATTTGCTGTGATCTTATTTGGATTGTTTTTTTTGCTAGTGTTTTTACTTGTTTTAATCTTGTGATACTAATTTATCTCCAAAACCTCAATTTTCTGGGATTTTCGGGTCACGAGGGGTCAGTTTGTTGGACGAAAGTCAGACCCCTCACAGAAAAAATCCCTGGTTTGAATCCTTGCCTGAGGGTGACCCTTGAGAAAGTCTTCGGGCCGGATTCATTTAATCATTCTTTTTGATTCCTTGGCTGTTAACTTAATATTTATTTCTAATTTTGGTTAAGAAAAAAGAAAAATCGATTTTAATACCTTAGCGTCATATGCTTATAATGCTGATTTTCAGCTTCATGAACTTAAGCGAGCATTGCAGAACTCACATCCTACAGCACCTGGACCTGACGGCATTCATCATGACATGATAAAAAATTCGAATTCCAATTCGTTAAATTCGCTTCTAATTTTATTCAATAGAATATGGAATGAGTATGTTTTCCCAACGTCCTGGAATCGAGCAACGGTTATTCCCATTCTAAAACCTGGTAAAAATCCAGAGCTTCCATCAAGCTACAGACCTATAGCCCTTACCAGTTGCCTCTGTAAGACTCAGGAAAGAATGATCAATGCTAGATTAATCCATGTTCTAGAAGAGAAGAAACTGCTCTCTAATTATCAGAGTGGATTCAGACATGGTCGCAGTACTTTAGATAACATACTAATCCTGGAAACGGCCATCAGAGAAGCGTTCATTACAAAAAAAACATCTAGTATCTATTTTTTTCGACATGGAGAAAGCATATGATCGTTCTTGGCGGCATAGCATTCTAAAAGATTTACATAATATGGGTTTTCGTGGAAAATTGCCAATATTTATTCAAACATTTCTTCAGAAAAGAATTTTTAACGTTCGTATTAATGATGTTTTATCTGATGATTTTATTCAAAATGAAGGGGTACCGCAAGGTAGTATTTTAAGTGTTGTTTTATTTATTATTAAAATTAATGGAATTATGGAAAAACTTCCACCATATGTTCATGGGTCATTATTTGTCGACGATTTTCAAATCCATTGCTCAAGTACTCACATGCCCTTTATCGAACGACAATTGCAAGCTGCTGTCAAATCTATAACGGAATGGTCTGATAAAAATGGTTTCGTTCTTTCTACTCAAAAAACAGAATGCACTCATTTTTGTCGAGTTCGTGGTTTGCACCCCGACCCAGAAATTCAGTTAAAAGGCACAGCCATTCCCGTTGTGCCGGTCGTTAAATTTTTAGGCCTCTTATTTGATTCTAAACTAACATTCCGTTCTCATATTCTTCATCTAAAGAAAAAATGTGCTCAGTCTTTAAATATTCTCAACGTTTTGTCAAATACAACGTGGGGTTGCAATACTTCAACTCTATTAAAAATTTACAAAAGTGTCATTTTATCAAAACTAGACTATGGAAGCGTGATTTACTACTCAGCAGCAAAGTCTATTCTGCAGCAGCTTGACGCAATACATCATCAGGGGCTCCGACTTGTATCTGGGGCTTTTAGAACTTCTCCTGTTCAAAGCATATATATAATAACTAAAGAACCAGGTTTACAATTACGACGCCAGAGATTTTCTCTCAAATACTTTTTTTAAAATAAATCAGAATCCGTCACATCCTTTATATGACAGAATCGTGAATCCGATTTATGGACAGTTATACGAGAAAAAGATTTAATTTATTCCATCATTTGGTTTTAGAATCCGCCCTGTTTTAAATAGTTTTAACCTAAAGAACATTGACATTTTAACTAAAGAAGACGAAGTTCCCCCTTGGACATGCAAAAGTATTCTTACTGTCGATGATTTTAATAAGCTACCAAAATCTACAACTGCACCATCTGTTTACATACAAATTTTTTGTGATCATAGGCAGTCGTTTGAAAAATACGGCACTGTTTTTACAGATGGTTCCAAAATCGGTGAATATGTTGGCTCAGCTGTAATATTTGACCACATTGTACTTTCTAGAAAGCTAAACAAACATTGCTCTGTTTTTACCTCGGAGAGTTTTGCCATCTACACTGCTTTAAGAGCGATAAGACTATTATCAAAGAAAGACTGGATCATATATACCGATTCAAAAAGTTCAATTGAAGCAATTTTGAACTCATTCAGACAAAGCCATCCTTTAGTACTCAGTACAGTAAAACTATATTTAAATTGCTGGATCGTAATTTTAATATTCTATTTTGTTGGATTCCCGGACACGTTGGTTTCCTTGGGAACGATCAAGCTGATGTTGCCGCAAAAACAGCTAATTCAAATGAAGAAACTTTTGTTCCATTTCAAGACTTAGATCAAATTCTAAAGC
This sequence comes from Argiope bruennichi, assembly GCF_947563725.1. Lineage (NCBI taxonomy): Eukaryota > Metazoa > Arthropoda > Arachnida > Araneae > Araneidae > Argiope > Argiope bruennichi. Next base: position 144,705,664 of record NC_079153.1, on the reverse strand, counting down.
AATGTTCACTTCGTATATGGCAGAATACTTGGGACTCGCAACTTGATAATAAATTGCATTCCCTCCAACCATTTATTTCTGGGTTTAAGAATGACTCTCTCAGCCGTAGAATGAGTGTTGTGTTAACAAGGCTTCGCATAGGTCATACTCATTTTACTCGCAAACATTTACTTCATTCCGTCACAGCTCCAATTTGTACAAAATGTAATACTATAATTTCAGTTCGGCATATACTATGTGAATGCCCTAAATACCGCTTTCTAAGAGCAAAATATTTCGGCAGTAATTATCCAAATTTGACAGATATAATTGGCGAACTTTTCCATATTAATGTATTTTCATTTTTACTTGACATTAATTTCATGCATAATATCTAAAATTCTATTTTCACCTTGTTATTTTAACTTTACATCCCCTTACTGAAATGAGTTTATTTTTTTGTATTTTAAGTTAATTCGAGTTTGGCACAGCTTGGCCAGTATTGGCCCTTGCGCCATAAAAAAACAATCAAATCAAATTTGTTTGTTGTGTAAAATTTTGCAGGTGGAAATTATGGGGAAATGGTCGCTGTCAAAAGATGATTCAGCAACAAAACAATCTGAGCTACAGAAAAGTGATTTGGAACAAAGGGTAAGATCCAGAAGTGATTGGTTACCTGCAGGGGTAATGTGCGTCGGGTTCGAAGTATTTAAAATGACAAAATTTGAATCCGTTAACCAATCGACAAAATTGTTGCTGAGTGTGGAAGAAGTGGTTGAGCCCCAAAAAGGGTGATGTAAATTAAAGTCACCAAAGATGAACGTTGGTTCAGAAAGCGAGTTAAAAATGTTTCCGAAAATTTCAATGTCAAAACCTGTAGGAGCGTAAATGTTTACTATACAAAAATTTAGAGAAGCTGTAATGATTTTAACGGTGAGTATTTCCACGTCCGAATTTTGAGGTACATCGGAATGGATTATGTATGCCGACAAATGATCGGGGATTCCAATTAAAAGGCCCCCTCCCAGTCTGTCTTCCCTGTGAGATCTAAAAAACCTTTTTTTATAGAAACTAAAATCTTCTTCAGCATAAAGAAAAGTTTCTTGAAAAATCCAGAAATATGAAATTGAGAAGGGGGGAATACCAAGCCAGATTTTTTATTCCTAATACTACGGCAATTCCACTGAACAAAAAGGATCCTAATAAATTAAACCAACAGAAAAGGAAAAAACAATCTACAAACTCTGAAAGAGGTCAACGAAACACTTGCTGACACACGCAAAAAAAAAAAACAAAACAAAAAAAACACACCAAGCATTTGGGAAAGATAAAACTGAAACAGCGCTTTGCAAAGAAGAGAAACAAATAACAAGCAGTAAAGCGAGAGAGGAACAGAAAACAGCAAAAAGAAAACAAAGCTCAAAAAAAGATTATTAATCCGAAGTCCCAGCAGGGCCACCAGCGTCTCATTGCATGGGTTGACTAGTAGAACTAGCGAAGTTTTTCGAAGCATTAAGTAAAGCTTTTGGATGGAGATTTAATTTTTTCACCTTTGTCAATCACATGAATTAAATGTTGCACCATAGACTCGACCGTCTTTTGAAATATTTCCAATAGCGCATTGAAATGTTGCTCCATCTTTTTGTTGATGTTTTCGATGATGGATTCCAATTTGTCGGTGAAATGTTGTTCCATCTTTTTGTTGATGTTTTGAATGTTGGATTCCATTTTGTCGTTTAAAGATTTTTCAAAGTCAATGGGTTCCGTGTTCAATCTAGTAACAGTCGCAGAAGTTGTATTAGACGATGCATTAAATATGCGTCGTGCTTCCCCCGTAGTGAGGTGGTTACGACATTCTAGATCCAAAATGTGACTTACAAGGGATATATCCTTTAGATGTTGCTGCATGAGAACCTTGACAATTAATGCATTTGACTGGGTTTTGACAATTTCCAACGTGTTCTGTTCCACATAATTGGCAAACTTGGTCTTTCGAACATATCCTAGATGGGTGTAGGAAACTGTAACATTTTGAACACTGTCTAGGCCGATCGATGAAAGGTCGAATTTTCTAGATTGTAAGCCAAAGTTTAACTGAATCTGGAAGAGAAGTACCCCGAATTGTTACGAGAATTAGAGAAGTTTGTTGTGTCGAATTTTGTTTGACAAAACGTCTCATTTCTCTGATTTCAATATCATTAAATTGTCGCAGTTCGTCTGAACTTCTTTGAGTGGAACACATGTGGGCATATCAATAAGCAGAAAATCTAGAAGTAACACCTTCCCAAATAACGTTTGAAGTAACCTTAGTATCGTTAATCTGTTCTAAGCTAAGAAGTTGTTTTGCGCATCCCGGGTCCTTTGTAGTAAAAATTAGTTTCCCTTGCCGGGTAAATCTCACGATCATGATATTTGAGTGTCTGTCGATATTTTGCTTTATGAAAGTTTGCATCAGAATTGGGTTTGTGCGCGGTATTTGAGAAGAAACATTCGCATTATAAAAAATAACGTTTATTTCCTCGTAATGTTTCTGACCTAAATTTAGCACAAGGTCCTTGGCAGGTTTTTCATTCAAAAAATAAATGTCAGTAATTTGAGGCATCGTGTTGAAGGCGAGAGTTTCAGAATTCAATTGAAAGGACTCATCACTAAAGTCTCACTAAAGTCACTAAAGTCTGATACAAATGTGCGACTCAGCTTGCAATGAAGAAAAAATTCACAAAATATAAAGGAACAATCTTACCTCGGACAAAATGAATTTAGCAGAGTAGAAATATGATTAGAAACAAATAAAACCTTGTCTAAACTTGAGAGTAAGATGCAAAAACAAAATCCACCGTAAAGTATTTTTAAACGCAACTTCGCTTTTTTATAAACAAAAGACCGTTATATCTTTCAAAATCTCAGTGACCTTTCTAGCAGCTTTAATGCTGTTTCGTTTATTACTTTTTACAATGGTTGAGTTGTAGATGTGTGGGTTAGTGCTAGTTTCAATTACCTAACCTACAAACTTGCCTGCCTAATTTAAAATATGCTAGAGCTAAGAAATCAAGGCTTAAGTTAAGGAAAATTTAATTACAACATATTTACAAGCCTTTGTACAATTGCGAGATCAGTGAAAACACGCTTAAAAGATTCAGTCAGCATCGTTCCGGTCGCGGCAGCGTTTTTGTATTCTTTTTTCTCTTCTTGCTTCACGAGTAGGGATTGCAATACCGGACCAAAATTTCAATACCGGTATTCGGTATTTTTTAAATCTTAATACCGGGATACCGGTTTTAATACCGGTATTAGAAAAAGAAAAAAACACAGGTGTTTCTTTGTTTTATTTGCCAGTTTCGTTAGAGAGTGTAAATAACACAGAAAATGATTTGTAACTTATAAATTATAACAGTATATAATCACAAAAAAGTAAAGAAACATCTTATTTATTTAAATCACAAAAAAAGTGTAAATATCACTATTCAGTCTATGGTACTATTACAAATTTTTGAAATGTGATCTTTAGAAACATAATGCATCAATTGTACTGTCATTAAGCCTGAAAAGTAATTTTGTGTAAAAATTACCAGCTGTCGAAAACGCTCTTTCGGCATCTACGCTAGTTGGTGGTACTGTTAGCAATGCGCGATATACTTTTTCCAAGTATTTACCTCTAAATCCCTCATCTGCAAATAAATCGATTTCTCGTCGGATGGTTTTGGATATAGCTGATTTCTGTATTGTATTTTGGTTCGTTGAAATTTTATTTATTGCTAATTCTAATTTTTGTTCACGAGACAATTCCTTTTCACAGTAGTGATTCCTTTCGACAGTAGTGACATCATAATCTTCGATAATTGAACCGAATTCTTCTGAATGTGGATAGGTTTGTGGGTAAAAATTTTAAGAAAATTTACTCTAAACTTAATCAGATTTGAATTGGTTATTTTCTTTTTTTCATTTTCATTTTTAAAATCATTATAATTATGTAAATACTGTAAGACATTTTCTATTTTGGTATGCCTTTCTTCTGTGAGATTTTTCAATGTAATATATAATTCTTCAGATAGAGATGTGTGCTGTTCTTTCAGTGACTGCAACATGAAATTTATTGTTGCATTAGCTGTTAATAAATTAAAATCTCTCCGACATAATGCCTCAATAGTCAGTTTTATTGGAAGTAGAGCTGATATAGTTCTGGATATTAAGTCGAATTCACTATCTGAGAAATTAATTTACAAGTTTAAGTCGATTATTGCTTTTTTGATTGGATTTCCCAGTTTCAAAAATCGTTCCATTATTAGGAGTAAACTGTTCCAACGTGTTTTAGAATCTAATATTAACGCATATTCTGTTTTATTTTCAGTTAGTATATATTTTAGTAATATATCCTTTTTATAAGGGAGCGTTTAAATATCTTAACAATTTTTCGAACTTCATAAATTATAGGAAGCAATTCTTGATAGGTTAATATTTCATCCTCATTAGCAATATCTTCTTCAACAATTACATTGTCATTATCTTCATTGTCAATATCACTCTCACTCTTTTCAAAGTTGGAATCCGAAATTTCCATATCCACAGTATTTGGATTCTTCTGTTCTTTATTTTTTTGGTATAACACATCTATTACTCCTAATTGAATTCCATGTGCATAGCACAACTGCTAATTTGCACCAATCACCTTTCCAATTTTTTTCATAATTGTTGCTCCATCAGTCGTTATGGATACAATATTTTCTTTCAGGAATAATCCATGTTTCGCTAATTTAGATTTAAGCAATTAATTAAGCCATTAATTAGCTAATTAATTTCATCCTTTATGGAGACATAAAATCAAAAACATATACTATTTTGCTATGTTCGCGATACCTGAACATAAAGTGGAGACAATTTTAAAAATTTCTAGTAAATACCGAAAAACCGGTATTTAAACTTGTGAATACCGGTATTACAAAATTGTACAAATCTCTCAAAATACCGGTATTCGGTATACCGGTATTGCAATCCCTATTCACGAGCTTACGCGTGTAGAGAGCGTGCGCATGAGACTGAAGGAGTCGTTAATTTGCATACTTGCCGAGATCAAAAATAACCACAAAGCGGCACTATCAATTTGATTTGAACCTCGTGGCAAATGTCAGTTTTTAGTTGCACGTTGTAGTACCGCTACAGATGAACTACAACTATTTTATGAAAAATGTTAAATTAAAAATAATAAAAAAATATTGATTAAAGATTTTAATTTTGTTCTTTATTATAATTAAAAGTTATTTTACAATTAAAAAGACACTGCAATTTTATTTTTAATGTGAATACGAACAGAAAATATTTATTCTTTTGCATTTTTTTTATTGTCAGTGTGCGCTTTAAAAAATCGTCTGAATTCTTACTTTACGAAATCATCTGCATTCTCACTTTAAGTCAGCTGCAATGGAATTCTTCGCAGTTCTCGTAATTCTTTTGGTGTTCTAACGGTTGGTTCCCTTGACAATTTGTTATGTTGGCATTTGTGCAAGAATGGATGTCGGATAAATAGGATGGAAGACAGTATTTCGAACCTGCAGAATGGATGAAGGGTAAGTGGAATATATTTTATTTTTACGAGTTGAGAAGTTAGGAAAGGATGCTTGTTTGAAATTTTGTATGGAGAATGGTTTGATTGCTTCTAAATGTGCATGTCCGGTGTGTGGTGAGAATATGAAATTGATTGATTTGGATGACAGAATCGATGGAAAGATCTTGCGTTGCAGAAAGAAAGGATTGAATCCGCACCATATCCTTTCATTTTTTCTTTTCTATTGATTATGTACTGTTTCTGTTAACCACACAGTCCTTATGTTCAATGTGCTAGCGAAGCTACTAGATTCCCGCTGATAGCGAAACCGTAGGATGTTTTTTTAAGTTAAAAAATTCTGCCCGGTGCCTTCTATAGATGCCCCAGGCTGAAAAAAACAAACAATACTTATCAATAAAAAACCGTAATTATACAGCGGGAAGTGGTAACTGTAACTGTTCCACAGCAGTGTTTGTTTACTTTGTCCGCCATCTTTATTGGTGACTTGGCATCCTTGGCGAAGCAAGGGGCACACAAAATTCACTTTTACAATAAAATATTCACTTATCTAAATTTCCACGTAATATATCTCGCTTTAACTACATATATTTCAAATATTTAACATGTTCCACATATAAATAATTTGATCCCAATTCTAAGATGATAGTGTTATGTAATATATTTGATATTAAATAGGTTTAGTATATTTTTTCACTTTACTTCCAATGTTATTTTTTATAATATAAATACATGTATAATATTTTTAATAAATGTGTTTGAGTGCATGTTTTATCAAATCATAAAATGTTTACATCTTTAATTTAAACGTAATAATATTTTTTCATTTTTATTTTTCGTATTATTTCAAAACTTAAAATAAAGTTTTACCATATCGCCACTACGTATAGACATTTGCATGACGACGCTCATTAAGCTTTCGCGGCCCTGATTTTAAATATTTTTCAGATTGTATCTCAGATTTGATACCTGAAGATAATGCTAAATACTTAATTTCATTCATTATGGTCTATGCATTTAAAAAAAAAAAATGTTCGCATACAACACTGACGTACGTGGCACAGAAATCTCTCTTATTCCTTATTGTCGAATGGCAACAGTTAGATGTAAATAATCATCATACGAATTTCATCATTGCATTGAATCCAACACTTCGTTTAGATAGATTAATGGAGCTGCAAAATATTATTAGAAATATTTTGGAGATGGTTCGCCGTGTCACCAAAAAGTACATTGAATCAGAAAAGGAGGTATAAAAAAAAGTCAAGAAATAGGCTTCAAACAGAAATTTAATCATGCGCAAAAGTATATTTAACTGTCGCCAAACAGGTAATTGGTTCAAAATGCCTACAGAAATTGATGTTCATATCTTTCAAAACAATTATCTTATAAAAATATTCGTTGCATTATCTTAAGATATAAATAATCGTCATTTTAATGATTCCATATTTTGCTTTCCTTTAATTTTATTATTAATTCCTTTAATTTTATTAATATCTCTAACGATGTTTTTAAATACTATTATGGAACTCATACTCATCTATCGTAACATTCAGTCGTGTGCTTTTGAGAATCATTCATTTCGTAGTTGGATTTCTACGCGATTTTATTTCATAAGATATACACTTTTTAATAATTTGATTCGATTGAATTGAGATTTTTCAGTCTTATATAATAAGGGGAAATGCTTTCTTTGGAAACAAATGTATTCCATTTAATAACCTAAAAAGCCAATAATAGCCCTAAATAATCAACCTGGACGAACGATCACTAAAGGCGGCAAGTTTTTAATAATACTTAAACATGCCATGCTTTTTATATGCAGCATTTTATATGAATTTCTGTCCTTGGAAATATAATCGTATCGGCTGACGCTTAAATACGATTTCTGAGTAGAAAAATCTCGCGTTCAACTTCGCCACAGATGGAACGGAAAAAGAAACTGCGCCCGGATATGGAAAAGATAACCGACCATGAAGGTCGGATCTCTCTTCCGATTCGCTGACTCATTAAGTTCGTTACAAAAGTGACCCGGAGGGTAGGACATGCTGAAACAGCCAATCAGAAACAGAAATCTCGCTCCGATGCTCGACGGAAAATCACTCTTGATCACGTCGAGGCAGATACGCCGGTCATGTGAAAGTAAAAATAAAGGCAAAAAAGTAGCAATATGAAACCCATTTTATTGCTGCTGAAGATTTCTGATTTGGAATTCACTTTTAAGAAACGGCAGTTGCCCTTTTTTTGATGGGTCAGCAGTTTTCTTTCTTTCTCTCTTTTTTGTCATTGGAAGTTGTCTCAGCGAGTTCTCTTTCTGTGCTGCCCGCTGAAAGGGTAGAGAAGAGATTCAGTATTCTGTAGAGCGGAGAATATTTTTAATATCTTTTGTTTTCTAATTATTTCTAGATAGATTTGACATACCATTTTTTCCTTTTGATTTTACACTTACTATTAAATAAAAAAACAACAACCCTGAAATTGAGTTATAATGTTATCATGTATCGTACTTATAATAGCGTTGTACATTTAACAATATTTCATAGTATTATCGAAAGAAAAAAACACCCCTGAAATTGAGTTATAATGTTATCAAGTATCGTACTTATAATAGCGTTGTACATTTAACAATATTTCATAGTATTATCGAAAGAAAAAAACACCTCCGAAATTGAGTTATAATGTTATCATGTATCGCACTTATAATAGCGTTGTACATTTAACAATATTTCATAGTATTATCGAAAGAAAAAAACACCTCCGAAATTGAGTTATAATTAGGGATTGCAATACCGGACCAAAATTTCAATACCGGTATTCGGTATTTTCTAAATCTTAATACCGGTATTAGAAATTTTAGAAAAAGAAAGAAAACACAGGTGTTTCATTGTTTTATTTGCCAGTTTTGTTAGAGAGTGTAAATATCCCAAAAAATAATTTGTAACTTATAAATTATAACAGTATATAATCACAAAAAAGTAAAGGAACATCTTATTTATTTAAATCACAAAAAAAGTGTAAATGTCACTATTTAGTCTGTGGTACTATTACAAATTTTTGAAATGGGATCTTAAAAAAACATAATGTATCAATTGTACTGTCATTAAGCCTGAAAAGTAATTTTGTGTAAAAATTGCCAGCTGTCGAAAACCCTCTTTCGGCATCTACGCTAGCTGGTGGTACTGTTAGCAATGCGCGATATATTTTTTTAAAGTATTTACCTCTAAATCCCTCATCTTCAAATAAATCGATTTCTCGTCGGATGGTTTTGGATATAGCTGATTTCTGTATTGTATTTTGGTTCGTTGAATTTTTTTTTTATTTATCGCTAATTCTAATTTTTGTTCAAGAGACAATTCCTTTTCACTATCGACAGTAGTGACATCATAATCTTGGATAATTGAACCGAATTCTTCTGAATGTGGATAGGTTTGTGGGTAAAAAATTTTAAGAAAATTTACTCTAAACTTAATCAGATTTGAACTGGTTCTTTTCTTTTCTTCTTTTTCATTTTCATTTTTAAAATCATTATAATTATGTAAATACCAAAAGACATTTTCTATTTCGGTATGACTTTCTTCTGTGCGATTTTTCAATGTAATATATAATTCTTTAGATAGTGATGTGTGCTGTTCTTTCAGTGACTACAACATGAAATTTATTGTTGCATTAGCTGTTATTAGAATCTCTCCAACATAATGCCTCAATAGTCAGTTTTATTGGAAGTAGAGCTGATATAGTTCTGGATATTAAGTCGAATTCACTATCTGAAAAAATAATTTACAGGTTTAAGTTGATTATTGCTTTTTGGATTGGATTGAACCGAATTCTTCTGAATGTGGATAGGTTTGTGGGTAAAAAATTTTAAGAAAATTTACTCTAAACTTAATCAGATTTGAACTGGTTCTTTTCTTTTCTTCTTTTTCATTTTCATTTTTAAAATCATTATAATTATGTAAATACCAAAAGACATTTTCTATTTCGGTATGACTTTCTTCTGTGCGATTTTTCAATGTAATATATAATTCTTTAGATAGTGATGTGTGCTGTTCTTTCAGTGACTACAACATGAAATTTATTGTTGCATTAGCTGTTATTAGAATCTCTCCAACATAATGCCTCAATAGTCAGTTTTATTGGAAGTAGAGCTGATATAGTTCTGGATATTAAGTCGAATTCACTATCTGAAAAAATAATTTACAGGTTTAAGTCGATTATTGCTTTTTGGATTGGATTTCTCAGTTTCAAAAATCGTTCCATCATTAGGAGTAAACTGTTCCAACGTGTTTTAGAATCTAATATTAACATATATTCTGTTTTATTTTCAGTTAATATATATTTTAGTAATATATCCTTTTTTATATTGGAACGTTTAAATATCTTAACAATTTTTCGAACTTTATAAATTATAGGAAGCAATTCTTGATAGATTAATATTTCATCGTCATTAGCAATATCTTATTCAACAATTACATTGTCATTATCTTCATTGTCAATATCACTCTCACTTTTACTCTCTTCAAAGTTGGAATCGTAATTTTCTATATCCACAGTATTTGGATTCTTCTGTTCTTTATTTTTTTGGTATAATACATCTATTACTCCTAATTGTATCCATGTGCATAGCACAACTGCTGATTTGCACCAATCAACTTTGTAACTTTTTTCATAATTGTTGCTCCATCAGTCGTTATGGATAAAATATTTTCTTTCAGGGATAATCCATGTTTCGCTAATTTAGATTTAAGCAATTAATCAACTAATTAATTTCGCCTGTTACGGAGACATAACAACAAAAATGTATACTATTTTGCTATGTTCGCGATCCCTGAACATATAGTGGAGACAATTTTAAAAATTTCTAGTAAATACCGAATAACCGGTATTTAAACTTGTGAATACCGGTATTACAAAATTGTACAAATGGCTCAAAATACCGGTATTCGGTATCCCGGTATACCGGTATTGCAATCCCTAGTTATAATGTTATCAAGTATCGTACTTATAATAGCGTTGTACATTTAACAATATTTCATAGTATTATCGAAAGAAAAAAACACCCCTGAAATTGAGTTATAATGTTATCAAGTATCGTACTTATAATAGCGTTGTACATTTAACAATATTTCATAGTATTATCGAAAGAAAAAAACAACAACCCTGAAATTGAGTTATAATGTTATCATGTATCGTACTTATAATAGCGTTGTACATTTAACAATATTTCATAGTATTATCGAAAGAAAAAAACACCCCTGAAATTGAGTTATAATGTTATCAAGTATCGTACTTATAATAGCGTTGTACATTTAACAATATTTCATAGTATTATCGAAAGAAAAAAACACCCCTGAAATTGAGTTATAATGTTATCAAGTATCGTACTTATAATAGCGTTGTACATTTAACAATATTTCATAGTATTATCGAAAGAAAAAAACACCCCTGAAATTGAGTTATAATGTTATCATGTATCGTACTTATAATAGCGTTGTACATTTAACAATATTTCATAGTATTATCGAAAGAAAAAAACAACAACCCTGAAATTGAGTTATAATGTTATCAAGTATCGTACTTATAATAGCGTTGTACATTTAACAATATTTCATAGTATTATCGAAAGAAAAAAACAACAACCCTGAAATTGAGTTATAATGTTATCAAGTATCGTACTTATAATAGCGTTGTACATTTAACAATATTTCATAGTATTATCGAAAGAAAAAAACACCCCTGAAATTGAGTTATAATGTTATCAAGTATCGTACTTATAATAGCGTTGTACATTTAACAATATTTCATAGTATTATCGAAAGAAAAAAACAACAACCCTGAAATTGAGTTATAATGTTATCATGTATCGTACTTATAATAGCGTTGTACATTTAACAATATTTCATAGTATTATCGAAAGAAAAAAACAACAACCCTGAAATTGAGTTATAATGTTATCATGTATCGTACTTATAATAGCGTTGTACATTTAACAATATTTCATAGTATTATCGAAAGAAAAAAACAACAACCCTGAAATTGAGTTATAATGTTATCAAGTATCGTACTTATAATAGCGTTGTACATTTAACAATATTTCATAGTATTATCGAAAGAAAAAAACACCCCTGAAATTGAGTTATAATGTTATCAAGTATCTTACTTATAATAGCGTTGTACATTTAACAATATTTCATAGTATTATCGAAAGAAAAAAACACCCCTGAAATTGAGTTATAATGTTATCATGTATCGTACTTATAATAGCGTTGTACATTTAACAATATTTCATAGTATTATCGAAAGAAAAAAACAACAACCCTGAAATTGAGTTATAATGTTATCATGTATCGTACTTATAATAGCGTTGTACATTTAACAATATTTCATAGTATTATCGAAAGAAAAAAACAACAACCCTGAAATTGAGTTATAATGTTATCATGTATCGTACTTATAATAGCGTTGTACATTTAACAATATTTCATAGTATTATCGAAAGAAAAAAACAACAACCCTGAAATTGAGTTATAATGTTATCATGTATCGTACTTATAATAGCGTTGTACATTTAACAATATTTCATAGTATTATCGAAAGAAAAAAACAACAACCCTGAAATTGAGTTATAATGTTATCAAGTATCGTACTTATAATAGCGTTGTACATTTAACAATATTTCATAGTATTATCGAAAGAAAAAAACACCCCTGAAATTGAGTTATAATGTTATCATGTATCGTACTTATAATAGCGTTGTACATTTAACAATATTTCATAGTATTATCGAAAGAAAAAAACAACAACCCTGAAATTGAGTTATAATGTTATCATGTATCGTACTTATAATAGCGTTGTACATTTAACAATATTTCATAGTATTATCACTAAAAACATTATGCCATATTAATCAATATAACCTATAAGAATATTTCCCAAAAGATAATGGTCATATAGGAGAATCGTGTATATTTAAAGACGGAAAATTATTCACAAACTCATTCTCAAGGACAACTTCGTTTATTTGATTTTCACACTTTTAAGCCATAAACTATGACGCGAACACAACATTGTTACCCAGATCACTCTCGTTGTTGAAGATGGCGCTACCTGCAACAATGCTTGCCATTGGTTACAGAACATTCCGCTTCACGATGATATGTTTATATTCAACCAATAAATCATACAGTTATTTCAAATGTAAATAGAAAATAAATTCAATACAATAACATCAAACAACTCACAAAGAAACACTAATATAATATTACACATTATTAGGCAAACTACAGACTTGTGAAATGGGTCATTTGTAAATTCCAGATTGAGTTTTCACTTGAACTACTCTGACTCATTTGTCTTCACGAAAATAAAGTTCACTTATTCTCCCTAATGCCCATTTTTGTGGTGGTAGGTCTTCATCCTTAAGAAGCACTAAACTATTGACTTTCACATATTCTTTATCTACCATCCATTTATATCTCTGTTGAAAATTATTTAGATACTGTATAGGCCATTTCTTCCGAAAAAATTTGTATTATTTTTTTTTCAGTTTTTCCTATTAGACAATCGATTGTCTTGAACCTCAATTCAATTTGGCTCTATAACAGCATTTAATGGTCTGCCGATTAAGAAATGGGCTGGGATTTGCACATCATACACATCAGAATAGGCTGACAGAGGGACAAGTGATCTTGAATTTTAAATTCCCTCTATCTGTGCAACCCGATTGTAAGTTTTTCATAGTTCAATCTGATATTGCCTAAAACTCTTTTGAAATGATATTTAAACGCTTCTACTCCGCTTTCCCAGAGGCCGCCAAAATTAGGCTCTCTCTGTGGCAGAAAATTCCAATTAATTCCCTCAGTTGACGCATAACTAACAAAGCCATCAATTGGGTTCATAACTAAATTATGTAACTTACATAGCTCCTTGTTTGCGCTAGTGAAATTCGTGTCGTTATCAGAAAATAATTTCGAACATAAACCACTGCGAGCAAATCTTTTTAAACATGTTACGAAGGCCTCGGATGTCAAGTCAGTGACAATTTCGAGGTGAACGGCTTTTGTGACTAAGCATACAAAAATGCACACATAAAATGTATGATAAATTCCCTTCCTCTGGTGTTTATACTTAACAAGGAATGCGTCACGAAAATCCGCACAGTTAAATGGCAAGTCAGGAGGTCACGCGCTCTCCCGGTAACTCACCCATTAATTGTTCCACACCCATGGGTTTAACTGTAAAGCACTTAAGGGTGCCGTATACACGCCACCTACAATTTTCAAACGTAATGTTGTCCTATGGAGAAATATTTTAAGTCTTTTAAGTTTGCTATTGCGGTTTCTTTTTTATGAAGTCAATTGCAATCGGTAGAAGGAATAAAAACACGGGTTTCTATCAAAGGAATTTTTTTCTCGGACTTCTCAAAGTATTTTTAAATATTTATTAAAACTCGCAAAACTTCAACTTCGTACATTTAAACAATTCTATAAATTTTTTTTAACTGCGCCAGTTGTTTTACAGCAGCTTTTCCACTATCATCGCTGCCAATATTCTTCTTTCGCACCAATTTTTACAGACGGCATCATACTTCCATCTGAGACACTGAGCTATCGTTTGCACAATTGTTGCTCAGTGTTTACTGCTGAGTTGACTGCAATTTTATGTGCTCTTGAGAAGATCTCGCCAAACACTCAGGGTAATTTCATAATCTATACTGATAGCATGAGTGCATTGGAGACATTATCCAACTACCATAATCGAATGCATCCGATTGCCATTGAGGAATTGTCTCTTTTACGAACTCTTAAGGAAAAGGGATTTAATATTATATTTAGCTGGGTACCAAGTCACGTGGGCATTGTTGGAAATGAAGCAGCAGATGTCGCTGCAAAACATGCTTCCACTTCGCTGTGTCAAAGCATCCCATATAGTGACTTTAAAACAGCCATTTTTCCCCGCCTGCAATCAATATGGCAAGGAAAATGGGATCTGCAGACTGAGAATAAGTTGCATTCAGTCAAACCATCCATTGGTTTATGGCCTACGATTCCTGTACGAGAGCTGGATGTTAAGTTGACTCGTCTCCATATAGGGCACTTACGTTTTACGCATAAGTATCTTATTTTTGGAGACAGTGCACCGATATGTCCCACATGTCGGGTCGTTTTTAGTATTAAACACATTTTAATAGAATGTTGCTCATTTAGCTCACATAGAATTCGTTTTTTTAAATCTTCATCTTTAACTTTAACAGACTTGGTGGGGGAGACGTACCACCAAAATATTTTCAAATTCTTAAAGGCTATTCGCCTTTAAGAATTTGACGTACATTTGACGTACACGTACATTTAATTCATTTTTTGGCTTTTCGATTTGTTTGACAACTAAAAATAACTTTGACTTTCACTTTTTATTTCCCCATTTAAACCATCATTGCTCATTTTAAATTTCTGAATGTTATATGTTCATTTTAATCTCTTCAATTTTCGCCTTCTTTTACCGAGACTAAACTGTTTTATATTTTAATTGATGGAACAATTTTTTATGTAGTATGATTTTAAACCATATGCTTGGCGCAGCATGACCAGATATGGCCCTTGCGCCAAAAAAATCCAAAACAACAACAACAACATAAATTTTTTTTATCGTAAATAAAATAAAAATAGCAAGATAGAAACATCAGTTTTGGTATCTTCTTTCCGAAGCATATTTAAAGTGTAAAAACAGTATTTTAGACCTAAAATTGGAAAAATAATTTGCACTGCCCCCCCCCCCCACCAATGCTCCTTTAACTTCTCCCATTTGCGGAGGAATACACTATAAACCCTCCCTTTACCCACTGATTGATTGTGATTTTTATTATCTGGTCTTCACTACGTCTTAAAATCTCCCCCTCGGCATTATTTTCTTTGTGCTTTTCGTTTTTTTTTTTTTGAAATTATTATTTTGTTTACCATCACAGCTGTGGTCATCTGCGCCTTCACAATTCACATTTGTTTTAGTGAATATACCACACCCCTGGAAACAAAATTAGTAAACTTTTGTAAAAAAATTTTAGAGTCATATGTTGCAATTTATTCGTAAACCCAAATTTTGCATATTTAGCTGCATCTCCGGATGGGCTAATTGGTGATGATGGAATTGTAGAAGTAAAATGCACAGCATTCTGTAAAAATATTACTCCAGATGAGCCAATCAAAACTATATAAAAAAATATCAGTTTTGGAAATTTAATAAAGATGGAAAAACAACCATAAATAAAAATCACGAATATTATTTTCAGTGCAGGAACTAGCTGCGCATAACAAAAAAAGCTTTTGTTCGTTCAAAGTGGACAGAGAAGGGGCAGAAAACAGAAAAAATAATTTATATTCCAATATTTTGGCAACAAAAAAAAATGGAAAAAAAAATTCAGATTCTTTTATTTTGACTGTTTATTGCCAGACCTTATTGATCCCAGATATCCTAAATGAATGAAAATTCGAGATCCTTCTGCGATTATAAAGGCCCAAAAGAAAGAAGGAAAGAAAGAAAAAAAAAAAAAAAAAAAGGAGAAAACACTATATAAATGTTTCCGTATCTTTTTTTTCCCCTCTGGATATTTTTATAAATATACTTTTATATATATACATATAATTCAGAAATCGATGCAATTTTGTTTACATTTTTTTTATTTATTTGATTTTGCATTTATGAGATCGTGTACATACATTTATCTTATTCATATGTCTTGCAAAAAATTTTTAATTAATTCTGTTATTAATAGAAAAGTAAGACTTTTGATCAGAAAAATAATTAGCTGAATTAAATTCATTCAAAGAGAAGTAAGATAAAAGAAAATCTATATCTTTTATTTACTAATATTTGAATATTCTCGTTTCTGAATGAGCTTTCTTCAAAACCGCTATACTCGTAAAAGGGAAAAAATATATGTGTGTGTATGTATGTTACAATAGTTCACTAAGCAATATCTTTATTAAGAAAAGCCGCCTTTGGCGACCAGCCGGTAAGCCAGTATAAATGATCTCTAAAATTTTCAATTATATATTTTATGCACGACTCTCCTACACGCTGCCTTAGCCTGAACGGGCCAGAATTTTTGTCTGACATAAGTAGCAAGGCAGTAGGGCCTAAACGAAAATATCACTTTTGATAGGATTCTAAAATAAGCTTAGTGAATTTATAACTTTTAGGCAGAATAATTGGGAATTTATTATTAAAACTTATGTTAGCATGCTTGATTCTGCCATTTATTCTAAGTATTCCCTCTCTGTCTATAAAAGCATTTAAACACCTTATCTTACTTTTAGCCGGAAAACTTTTTTGTTGAGTTAAAAACCTTAGCTCATCAGAAAAATCTATTCGTTGAGTTTCCTTTACAATAAAATTTCAGCCTTGTGGATCTCTTTTGTTGTTATTAGTCCCAATCTCCTTTCAGCGGGGTTCTTCAGGTTGTGGAAGAATTTGAAAAGACAACTTACAACATGCAAAATTTTTGCATAATTATTACTAATATTAAATAACTCTTGAATAAAGGACTTAATAGTCACAGTAAGTACAGGTAAGTAACTTTGTTCTTCATTTTTAAGTTCTCATGTAAATTTCGTCTCTTATGACAGATGTAGGAATTTCGCGATTGCAATACTCTCGATCAGACAAAAAAAAGTCGGTCCCTCCAATTTATTTTTAACCAGGTTTTCAGAATCCATCCCTCTTGAGAGAAGATCTGCGGGATTGTGACTCCACTGTAGAACCTTTGTCAAGTCTTATATAGTTGCTATACGGTTTGCTACAAAAGTTTTTAGAAGATACGTTTCTCTTCGTATCCAGGAAAGGACTATCATTGAGTCACTCCACAAGTAGATGTCTTAAACTGTAAGGCACTCTTCACTTTTGTTAGCAATTTTGCTAATAGAACGGCTGCCCACAACTCTAACCTCGGTATTGTAGCACGCTTAAGAGGTGGTGCACGTGATTTACTACAAATCAAGTTCACTTCGAAGGCTAAATCAACTAATGTTGATTTGCAATAAATGATGCAACCTTAAACAGATTTGGAGGCATCTGCAAATCTATGAAGCTCAATATGCAAAGCTGCGCTTATTAATATGCATCTCTTAACGCTAATACTGTTTATTGCTGGCAATGACTCCAGTCTAATTTCAAACACCACAGTTTTGCAGAACAAAAAAAGATTTTTGCTCTCGTTATAACAGGACTCAAGTGTCTAAGAGGTCAAATATCCGCTTTATTGTGGAAAGTACTGATTTTTCCGTAGGTGGAACCACGTTTTACATATGAATTTGGAATGTAAAATTAACAGTGGTAGGTTTCCATTTAACACCTAGATCTTATGTCTCGTCTTGAAAACTGTAGCTACTGTCTGATCCTATTTTTTCTTCTGGGTTATTGCTATACTATTTATGCAATATCATACCTGCACTGTTGAGAGTCTCTGATGGCAGTTCTTTTGCTCCACTCAGGATATCATCTATATAAGTCTCTTTCTAACACTGGGATCTCGAGATAGATCTCGCGTTTATCTCTAGATAACTGAAATAGGATTCTTGTTGCGAGATAAGGTGCACTTATTATTCCGTAAGTAACAGTTTGGAGGTCATAAGTTTTAATTGGGTCATTCACTCCCTCCCTCCAAAGAATTCTCATAAGTTTTGTTTGGCTCGGGTCAATTAAAATCATCCTATACATCTGTTTAATGTCAGCCACGAAAGCATAAACATGTTTACGAAATCTCGTCATTATATTAAATAGGTCTTCCTGAATAACCCCACGTTTATATTGGCATGGAGGTAAGATAATTCCCTAATGTTGTTTGTGATTAGGCATTAAAGGCCACTCTAAGCTCTGTAGTACTTTTATCAGGGCGCCAGACTCCTAAATGCGGTATATAATATGCTCCTTTTTCTTCCTGAGATTCCGAAATTTCTGCCATGTGACCCAAATCTTCGTATTCGCGTAAAATTTCCCTATATAATACTAAATTCCCAGGTTCCTTTAAAAATCAATTTGACAACACATTTAATTTTTTAAGGGCAGTATCTTTAGATTTCCCTAAACACATTGGATCATCTTTTAAGGGGCCTTTTTACAATGTTTCTCCTTGTACTATTTCTTTTAACGTTTTTCTTAAAGTGCTCTTCGCAAATCATTGCTTCTTCATTACTGAGTACCTCACTCTTCACATTTTCTACTTTTTCATAGTTTTATTTAAATCAGCATTATTTCTCAATGAAGCCGCAATGCACCCTTCCCTGCATTTCAATAGGAACGCTTCCATAATATACATAGGAATAGAATTCAATATGAGCACTTCCATACATATCCAAATAGTATTTTGGAAAATTAGAGCAATTATTATTAGCAAGGACAAATCTGAGCAGGCAGCAATCATTCATAAAAAAATTCTGCACTAAAAAGCAAACACGACCTGGCAAATCAAAGTTTTCATCTGCGAGTTTCATATATTTTAACTCCGGCATATTAATCTTTAACATTTTTGACGGCATGAAATTCGTAATTTTAGATACAATAAAAAAATCCAATTCTTTTACAAAATTTCCCTCAAAGTTAGAAATCGCAGCATTAACAACATATTTAATTGTTGTGCATGCATCTTCGATACCCTAAACTGTCAAATTAATTTTCTTACTTTTTAAATTAAGACTATTTACACTGTCTGAAGTCATATAATTGTTCATTGATCCTTGATTTAAAATCACGCGCACTTTATAATTATTTCCTCTATCGTCTTTTCGCCTTGCATCCATATTTGGAAACACCGTTTTTCGTTTTTTCTTCATTTTCAAAACATTTTTTTCCTTTCAGAAATTTGCACATTCTTTCAAAACTTTGACAAAAATGTTCTTTCAAAATATTTTGTTTGGGAAAATCATTCTGCGAAAATTAATTCATGACATTTCTTATAAATGAAATCATCATAATTGGGACAAATGCTTTCTAATGCAGCCAATTGAATTCACTTTTCGATGGATTGTTTCATCGGCAATCAAGGGAATTATAAAGACGAATTTACGAATGAAGGAGTGGGTTCCATGCAGTGCTCTTTTTGCTTCTATTTCAAATGTGAGTAATGACATTGTTGTCATCATTAATAATACCAAGTCGAATGAAGAAATGACTGTGGTAACGGGAAAGCTATTTATCTTTAGGATGAATGAGACAAATCATCCTGATTCTCTACAACTAAATTCGGAATAAATGCACTCAGGTAATATCAATATAATTAATGTACCATAGTTAAGTCCATTAATATATTTCTACTCAAAGAAAAGCTATATCTCGATTTTGTATATAAGAGAAGAGCCAATGAGTAACCTTTAATTGTTCAATTAATAAACGAGATAAAGACTGTTTTTTGTTCTGATGCCAATATGCTTTTTCTAATCCTCTTACTTGAAATGCTCTATTATATTTATTTTGTTATTATTCATAATATTACATTATATCGTTGTTTATAAATATTATTTCTCAATGGTCATTTGCAAATAAATTTTATCTTGAAGGCATTCATTGCTTAGGTAAGTTCTTTATAGGAATGCCAACTACGACGATTATTCTCAGAAAACAAATTTGGGAATATTTCAGCAGATTTTTGCCGATCATCGTTTTATATATAAGGATTGGCTAAAATGAATGCCGTAAATCGCATTTTCTTCGTTTTACAGAGATGAATAGATCGTTAAAGATATCGTAATAAATTCGAAAACAAAAATATTGTGGCGTTAGCAGTTTTTTGGAGGGAGGAAACAAATTTAATATAGGGATTTTAATTGAATTTGTTCAGCAGTTGCAATTTTATTGAAGATGATTTACAACGACTTACTCAAATGACTGAAATGACACTTGCCAATTATTGCAAACCCTTATTATTAAGAAATAGGGATTTATATCACCTGCTGAATTATGAATTTTAAATATTAGATCAAGAAGAAGAAGGAGCTAAAAATATTGCAATTATTTCACATGGAATTGATAATATTTATATTCATGGTGATAGCATAGATAGAATATTAATTAATATTCTAAAGTATCAAGTTATTTTTTTTTCATTTGCCAGCATAAATAACTCTGGAAATTTAATATCTGTGAGAAATTTGATAATTTGATTTCTTTTTGCAGTGAATGAAAATCAAGTTCTTAAAATAAGAATGTGAAATGTGAATCAAAATAACGAATTAATAGATTTAAATAAAGGGACTGTAGATTATAATTTCATAACTATTAACGAAGAAAGTGAAAATTATCCTAAAAAATGTACATCTTGTTGTATTTTAATTTTTTTCGAAATAAATGAATAAACACAAAGTTAAAAAATACATGGCAGAAGTCTTTTTTAAGATTTCGTTGTAACTGTTACTCAGCAAGTACAATAAGATAAGGTTAAAACTGAGATAAATTGAATGAAATTTTATCGGAAAAAGGCAAAGGACTAGAAATTTTTTCTTAATAAATGCCTTACAATTCCGCCGACTCAGTCAAACCTAATTTAATGAGCACCTTGCATAATGAGTAAAACAAAAATAAAAAGATGACTCGCTTAGCGAGCGATATTTCGCAGAAGGAAAGGTGGAGATACCATGGCATCACATGCTAGATTAGCCTGTATCAGTTCTATGTTGAGCGCTTGTTCGAAGAGAATCCATGTATCTACATGGAAGAAGTTATTACCGGATAGAGTTGTCGAACGCACCTCCAACGGATTTGAGCAAGCTTTGGAGCCTTTATCTATCATGTCTGTGACCAGAATTCTGGAGCTACACATGAAAAATAATGACATCGATGTCTGGTGAAAGAACTGCTGAAGAACTTATGGAGCTTCATTCTGCGTCACAGAAAAAAGGTGCGTAGGAGATTTGATCAGGAAAGCAGGAAATAACAAATTCAAAAGAACGACAACCTTCCAGTGAAATAAAGGAGATGCTTCTTGTGTACAGTTGACCACCCCGCCATCACTGGACGAGGCAGTATCGACAGGATAACTATAGGAGATGCTGGAGGTATTGGAAATTATGACATCGCATGCTGAGAAGGCTCACCCTAATAATCTCTATTCGCTATACAAATTCGTTAAACGATTATGCTGTGACTCATTTTCGCCAAATTTTGAAGTGTAGCCAAAGACAAATGTCTTTAGACAATTTTTTTAATAAAAAAAATCACGCATTATAAATAATAAATCGCGTTATTATAGATTTGTTTGAATATTTTTTTTTCATAATGGAACGCAATTTTCTTATTTTACATGGATTCCCTATGGACAAAATTGTTCCTCTTTACAAATAAGATTTGGGAACAAATTATGCGTTTATCGAGATTCTGTTGTACTTTCTTCATCGTTTTGGGATAGATATTCTATAAAGATCCAGTCAATTACTCGAGAAGCATTTCAAATATGTTTACGTTATCTAATCAACACCATTTTATTGATAACCAAACAGTTATTTCCGTTATAACTAGAATTTCCAATATGTAAAATGTAAAATATAATTAGAATTGGTAGCAATTTGCACATTTCATGTTAGGACCACAACCAACTTAGCCAGAATTTTTTTGAATGATTACAATATTTTCTATTTTGCAGACGAGAAAGAAATGCATCTGTTTTCAGGTATGAATTTGTTTACCACCTTAATGATCTTGATTTCTATTATTAAAATTTGAGATCTGTTTTTACGATTATTTGTTCTAAATATTGAATATAAATAAGGTTATCTATGTGATACAAATAAAAATATATTACAAAATTCTCAAGAGGTATTCTAAGAAATGATCAGGGAATTTTCAGCAATAAATAGGCATAGAAGAGCTCCACATTTATAAAAGGTTGTCATTTCGAGCATCTACGGATTTTTGTCCGTCCGTCTGTTTGCACTTTCTCTAAACTCCAAAACGAAATGGTCGATGAAAGGGAATTTTAAAAAGTTTCCTTAACCTATTCCAGGAGCTTTCCGGGAAATCACGCAGATATTTCAAATTAGAAATGGGAAAAACGGGAGCACAATGCGGCGGGTCTTCTGTCATTCAATCGCGATGAATGGGTTCCCTGAGTTGGAAAAATGAAAAGGCTCGAATAGAGCAGACCAGCGCCTCGGATGCCGGAAAAATGAAAGTGATCTCATGGTGGGGGAGAATATGTATAGAAATAAATATAATAATAATAGAGAGGAGAATTCCGGAGCAACACGCCTGCTTGACAGACAACCGCTCTCCATGGGAAGTGCAAGAAGGATTGTGTGACGGGTAATTCGTCTGCTACCAGTTCGGCTCCCGAACTGGTTGCAGACGAATGCAGACAAGTTTTATATTTGCGGATGTTTTGAGTTGTTTCCTAGGGTCGTGATACTTGAAATGTTTGGCATTTAGGAACATGGAATTTCGATCAAGAAGTTGTGATCCGATTTCGTTTTACCTTATTCTTCGTAGATAGTCCAATTCTCGATTCAGGATTCTTGCATCACAGTCCAATTCAAGCGAAGTGATGTGTTCATATTCCGATGACTATGATATATACTTAGATATGTGAATTAAGGATATTAGTGTAGCTATTTAAATCTTATACAAATTGTGGATACAGTTACTGATAAATGTGCTCTCAGATTATCTTTATTCATTCATATCACATAATTATATACGGTGACTGGAAATGCTTTGACTCGTGCTAAGCTTTTCAATGCATTGTTGAATTATAGATGAGGCCATTATTATAATGATTATTTCGAGTATGACTAAATCTCTATTTTATAGAAATTAAAAAAAAAATAAATACGAAAAACCGGTAATGAAGGCTAACGAGAAAAATGACTTTGAAACTTTGTCTATAAATAAAAAGAATGAAACCAAAGCATGAATGAATGAAAATACATAATAAAAAATCAGTACTGAACTATTCTTGCACCAATTTAAATTTTATTCGCCAAGTTTTAATTTTTATTTAAAATGTTTATGCCGAGAGATGCTTCAGTAAGTATGACTAATAATGTCCGGGGACTGTATAAAAATTTAGACGTATGTTTATTGACTCAAACTCTAAAAAAAGGATATTTCTTCGTGCCACTTTAAGGACTTTTTCAAATGGCCTTTACATGCCTGTCGCTTAAAAGGATAAATGAGTACGCCCCGATTCGAGGGAACATACCATTCATGCTGAAGTTTTTCAGTTTCATATATGGTATTGTGGTGGTAATATTATAAGCCAGATAACAACTTCCGGAGAAGAGAGTACTCTTTTGTCTAGTGGTTATGTTACTCGGCTATGAACCCTAACGTTGCGAGTTCGAACCTCAACCCGCACAGTATTAAAGGCGTTGTGAAACGTAATATAAAATGAAATAAATGCTCATCAAAATTTTATATAAAAACTGGTTCAGTGAATTAATTTTTGTAAATAATTGTGTAAAGGTTTACATCTGTTTGGAAAATTTCTGTTTTGGAAACAATTCCTGAAATTGTTTTTACTTCATAGTGTTATAATCTGTTAGAATTCTTCTAACTAACAAATTAAAAATCTACAGCAATTTTCAATTTCACTTTTTGTAGGGCCTGACATGAACTAATGAATGCATCACCTTTTATTTTAAACGATAAAATTTAGATGGTTTTTATAAATAAGCAATTATTGTAACTATAAATGAGACAACTAGGATAATTTGAGCTTGGTCTTATTAAATGATGCTTTAATCATTATGATTCTTATGATCCTTTATATACCATTGTCAGTTTGATATAAAGGAAAATGTTTAAAAAAGTGACAATTTTTGTTCTTAAAAACCGTTACATGTTTCAGAAATAGGTATTTTTGTATATTTAATTATTTTATTCAGATACATAACGTTTCAGGTTCAATCAAATCAGTGATTCATTCCTTTGCTTCATTCCAAAATATTATATTTTATAATCATATAAAGATAAATAAAATATTATCTTTTATATCAATGAAGATACAATTGAATGCCTCTAAAATATAAAAAAAGTTAATAAAATGCACCATTTAAAAACTTTACATTGCTGGATGATCTCTTCACCTTTTTCATTTCAAGGGTTCAATTTCTTAAAACTTAAATACTATAACTTTATGAAAGAAATTACAAAACATCTTGCGTTTGAATTTTCCTTTGGTGTAAGGGAAAAAAGACCCTCCGAAAAGCTTAGCAATGCTCATAGCTGTCATTATGTTTGAAAATAGCATAAAGCTCCATGTTATAATGATGCTTCACAAGAAATAATTAAATGTGTGAAAATGCAATCGTAGTTTATTTTACCTGTCCCAAGACTAGCAAAACTATAGCTATCAAGCCAAAAGAGAAGAGTCGGTACTTCTTCCCTGCTTCCTTCTTTCGAGTATTTGTCGAGCTGATGTTTACACAAAGATTTTGTTCCCAACCGAGGCTCAAGGTAAACACGGGCCAAATATTTAAAAACCTCGCAAAAAAGTCCTTTTTTAAAAAAATCTTTTTCCTTCACTCATCTCATGCTGCAGCCAGATGTTATGAAAGTTAAATAAAAATTCTTTTTTTGGTTCCCAAAATTTAAAATTTCAGAGGTTTTTATTTAACACTTAAGGAAGTGCAAAGAAGTTTTTATTTGGAATGTTTCTATTTCAAAGACTGTGTTCCTCGTAGCGTCATAAGAGATATTTTTTCACTACTTTGGCAATTCGATTTTTATTTCTTAAAAGTATAAGGTTCTAAATTTCTTTCTCTTCACCATGGCATGCAGTATTTTGTTTTGCATAACGGACCTTTACAGGATATTTTTCTCTTCCTTGAAAAAGGGCTAAAAAAAGCGAGATGAGATAAGTATTTACGGTAAGAGATAAATTTTCGTTAGCTTTAGAAAAATGGTTGAAAGCGAAAATTTAGAATGAGAAAATAATGTGGAACCGTAAATAAACAGTTAATTATCAGAAAATATTACGTACATATTTTCATATTTGAATACAGTTTTAAGACTTAATGATTTTTATTTACTTAACTACACTTAAGCTATTTTCTACTTATTGGAGATTTTTTACATTATTCAAAAAGTTTGATTTTTTTTTCAAACCATTAATATTTACTTGTTGTAAGATCTACAATTTCGATATATACTAATTATTGTCAACACAGAAAAGAATATTTCGAAAAGAATAATAGTTAAAGAAATTTGAAAGATTTTACGAATCTCGTTTCTTAAAAAATACATATATAACAAACCAAAATGGATTTCAGCGTACCCTATACTTCAAAAGATATGATTATAAATGGTTAGATTAGAGAGTTCGGAGAGATGTTTCAAAACCTTTTTTGTATTATTTGACCCTTATTTTGTAGGGTTTTGTGTGAAAGTAGACTAAAGTACTGAAATAAAAATAACAGTGACAATGGTAAATTAATATTTGTAAAATTTAATTCTGTAATTTAACTTTTACATAGTTCTCAAACATTTGTAACAAAAGTAGTTGATATAAATTTATTAAATATCTATACGTTTAATTATGATGAATTTATTCCTTTAAAATTAATAAGGATATAAAAAAATCCGGCCTAAGTCCAATTGTGTATTGAAGCAATGATGTATTTTGTATGAGTTTTCTAATTCATCTTAAAATTTTAGTTGATAAAAATGGACCTATATTTAAAAATTTTTCTTCTAATTCTTTGGACCATGCTATGGAATGAAAACGTTTTTATATAATCTTAAAATAAAAATGAAATAGATTTCCCCTGACACCCGTTTTATTTCCATTCCGCAGTTTATTTACTGCAGAATGGAAATAAAACGGATGGAAATAAAATGGAAATAAACTTGCAGTTGGCGACCAGCCGGTTCGCCAATCTTAATACTTCGTCACAATTTTAATAAATAAATATTTTATGTAATTTCTATTTTAATAGCTTCTTCATCAAAATATTTTAAAACTTTAAATTTTGATATATAATTCACTCATAATATTATAAAAGCCTCCAACCATAACGTAATATGTATCTCTCTAATTTTCTGTCAGCTCCCGTGGAATTTATGCTTTAAATTAAAGTGGAAATGATTAATCTGCAATTAATGTAATCATATTTTTTACTAAAACAAAGCATTTTTTTAATAATATTATTACTGAAAACAGAGTCTCTGAGCATTTAAAACTTATGGGCACTAAAGAATATCTTTCTTAATTTATGTAATATCGCAAGAATTTTTCAACAAAGTTTTCTCAGATTCACTACGAGCAGATCGATTAATTAACAATGTTTAATTTTAAATGCATCAAACACTCAGAAAATAAACATAATCGGTCGAAAACAGGTTAAAAAAACTACTTAAAAACAGATGTGCTTAAAACTATAAGCATATACAAAAAATATATAACAAAAAATACTAACATAAATACAATTTAATTACAAAAGCATGCAACTAACCTAAAAATAATTTAAATCAAGAATCATCCGTTGAAAGTTTTTGTCAACAATCAGAGCACAATGCGCATGCGTGAATTTTCAACGCCAGTTACGGTAACGCAAATGCGTGAATTTTTCTGCGCCAGTTGGGGTAACGCTATGAAGATTAGAAATTTTTAATTTCCTTTATTCTGTTTTATTTTAATTCAAAAGTATTTGAGAATGAATCTGAAAGATCGATTCATTAACATTAAGAAAATAAACATTAAGAAAATAAACAGAATCGTTTGAAATAATCGACCGAAAAATCTTAAGCTAGACTCATTACTGTTGGAAAAGAAAACTGAAGACTTACTCATTTGGCGGTGGGGAGAATAAAAATATTTTTTGGCCGGAAAGTTAGTTTTTAATTAATAATTAAAATTCTAATTAAAAATTCAAAAAAAGGGACCCCACGTGCAAGGTATACATGTACCAAATTTGGTAGCTGTAGATCAAACGGTCTGGCCTGTAGAGCACCAACACACACACACACACACACACACACACACACACACACACACACACACACACACACACACACACACACACACACACACACACACACACACACACACACACACACACACACACACACATTGAGCTTTATATAGGTATAGATGAATCGATGAATCAATTTTCCAAACTTTTTCAAACAATTCGTAACAATACTTTGCTTTTAGTTTGAAATTTAAGAGAATGTATGACTTTGGAAGTGACTGCCATTAAGTATTTAAGGTCGACGCACTATTAAGTAACAGCCATTTTTTGTTACTTAGCGATGTCGCGACTTTTTTTCTTTGACAAAAAGAAGAAGCTGAATTGTAGATTTTAAATAAGCTCATCCACTGTCCAAACATTTCTTCCTTATATAATCTGAAGCC